>NW_009258711.1:153859-157979 GCF_000687185.1 Egretta garzetta
GGGCTCTGAGCAACCTGATCTAGTTAGTGGTGTCCCTGCTCACTGCAGGGGGGTTGGACTAAGTGACCTTTAGTGGTCCCTTCCAACCTAAAACATGATTCTATGATCACACAATGGTTTGGGTTGGAAGGGATCTTACCATCTAGTTCCAACCCGCTGCCACGGGCAGGGACACCTTCAACTAGGCCAGTTTTCTCAAAGCCCCATCCAACCTGGCCTTCAACAATTCCAGGGATGTGGTATCTACAACTTCTCTGGGAAACCTGTGCCACTGCCTCACCATCCTCATAGTGAGGAATTTCTTCCTTTAATTGAACTTCAATCCACCCTCTTTCAGTTTAAACCCACTACCCCCTTGTCCTATCACTACATGGCCCTTGCAAAGAGTCTCATTCCAGCTTGCTTGTAAGCCCCCTTCCGGTACTGGGAGGCTGCTATAAGGTCTCCCTGGAGCTTCTCTTGCCCAGGCTGAACAACCCCAACTCTCTCAGCCTGTCTTCATAGGAGAGGTGCTCCAGCCTTCTGATCATCTTTGTGGTCCTCCTCTGGACTCGCTGCAACAGGTCCATGTCCTTCCTATGTTGGTGCACCCAAGGCTGAAGGCAGTACTCCAGATGGGGTCTTAAGAAAGCGGGGAGAAGCACCTCCCTCGACCTGCTGGTCACACTGCTTTTTATGCAGCCCAGGATACGGTTGGCTTTCTGAGCTGCGAGTGCACATTGCTAGCTCATGTCTAGTTTTTCATCCACCAGTACCCCCAAGTCTTCCTCTGTAGGGCTGCTCTCAATCCCTTCATCCCCCAGTTCATACTGATACCGGGGGTTGCCCTGACTCAGGTGCAGGACCTTGCACTTGGCCTTGTTGAACCTTCTGAAGTTTACTTGGGCCCACTTCTCAAGCCTGTCAAGGTCCCTCTGGATGGCATCCTGTCCCCTAAGTGGATCAACTGCATCACTCAGCTTGCTGTCATCCACAAACTTGCTGAGGGTGCACAGTGTCATTGACGAAGATATTAAATATTATTGGTCCCAATACAGACCACTGGGGGACACTGCTCGCTACTGGCTTTCACTTTTACGGTGAGCCATTGACTTTAATTTGTTGGAGAAGGCCAACCAGCCAGTTCCTTACCCGCCTAACAGTCCACCTGACAAACCCATCTCTCTCCAATTTAGTGGCAAGAATGTTATGGGGGACTGTGTCAAAGACCTTACAGAAGTCTGGGTAGATGACATCTGTAGTTCTTCCCTTGTCCACTGATGCAATTGCTCCATCGCAGAAGGCCACTAGATCAGTCAGGTGCAATTTTCCCTTGGTGAAGCCATGTTTGCTGTTTCAAATCAGCTCCCTGTCTTCCATATGTTTCAACATGTCTTCCAGGAGGATCTGCTCCATGATCTTACTGGCCATAGAGGTGAGGCTGCCTGGTCAGTACTTCCCTGGGTTCTCCTTTTTACCCTTTTTAAAAAGGGGCAGGATGTTTCCCTCTTTCCAGTCACTGAGAACTTCCCCTGACTGCCATGACTTTTCAGATATGATGGAGAATTGCTGGGCAACTACATCAGCCAATCTCCTCAAGACCCTGGGATGCACCTCACTGGGTCTCGCAGATGTGTGTATGTTCGGGTTCCTCTGGTGGTCTTGAACCTAATCTTCTCCTACAGTGGGGGGAGGGACTTCGTTTCCCCAGCCTCTGCCTTGAAGTTCAGGGGCTTGAGAGATGTGGAAAGAGGGATTACCATTGAAAACTGAGGCAAAAAAATTGTTGAGTACCTCAGCCTTCTCCATGTCTGTTGTCACCGGCTCTTCTGTCTTATTTACCATGGGGACTACATTTTCTTTAATCTTCCTTTTCTGGCCAATGCACCTGTGAGAGCCATTCTTAATTTTCTTTGCATCCCTTGCCAAATTCAGTGACATCTGTCACTGTTTGACTAGTATGGTCCTCAAGACAGAAACTTTGTCTTTACTAGTAGCTATGGACATTGAATGAACTACCTTCCTACAGAGTTTCATGTTGTGAAATGAGCAATTTCATATAGTTAGACCCAGATTATTACTGAATCTTGCAGTAAGCATGTATCCTAAATCATTGACTTGTCCCTCAGTGAACATACTGTGATAATTTCAAAGGGACAACTTCTGTATTTTTAACATTCATCTCTATGCCTTATTCTACTTTTAAACCTACAAATGTTTTTCATACATCTGCATTTATTCTTTTTGTGCTGTTTTTCTGTATTGCAGGTAAAATATGCCTTTGAATCACACCTCACTCATTATTAGCCAGTTTTGCCTTTCCGTAAGCTGCTGTGGGAGATGAAAGCACAGAGAAAGTTTTAAATGAGATTTCTGTGGTGTTAATTTTTCCTTCTGTCCTTTATGTTGGCTGCAGCCTAAATCACATTTCACCTGCTTATCACACATTTATGATTGTAGTAAGGAGCATTTCAAGGCTATAGTCACCAAGACATCATAGTAGTCACTCAGCGAGAACTGTCTGTTTCACAAAGGTCTTTTTTGAAATAAGAACAATACTATATTTGTGCAGGCTTTTTAGCAGTGAGAGTCCGCATTAGATAATTGGTGCTAACCCGTGAGGGGTTCACAAGTTGTTTGTACCCCCTGTGATACACTAATTTCCACAAGAACTGTGAAGGAAGTGGCTGTATTTTGTTTGTTTTAAATAAACTGGAGTGCTGTCGCACACTAGTCCACTCCATTTCCTCCTTAGCTAGCTGAGGTGAGGAAGCAGCAAACTGAAATTCCTTGGCTGAGCAAGGGTAGTAATACAATACTACAGAAGCGTTGAGTCTTTTTGTCTTCTGCTATTATTTCTATTACTGGCAATTTTAAGGCCTCAGACAAGATCTAATCTTGATCTGTGCTCTACACACGTAGTGAGAGACTAGGTGTTCTCCCCTGAATTCGAGCAGAAAAACAAGAAATTTGAGAAAAGACTTAGCCAACAGCAGTAGCTGAGCTGCTACAGGTCAAGTCTTAGAACTGTCAGGCCTTCCAGGCAAGCAAAGGAGATCAAGATGTGGTCCTGGATTCTCCAGATGGATCTATTTAGAAGAGGGTGGGGTGTGCAGCACAGGGATAAATTAAGAAATAGTCAGCAGAGGGAAGGGTAGCTGGATCTTCCAGGAATTAGTTGAGAAAGCAGTTTTGGGAGAGCATGATGTGTTTCCAGAGTAGGATGAGGCAGGCTGAAGACTGTGGAGAGCAGTAGAGGGGTAACATGTTCATTCTGCCTTAACTGAACTGGTAGCTGGCTTTGTGATATAAGAAGCAGGAGGAGGGTAAGTGGGCCTCCTTGCAATTACACTTACATTTCATATTTGCAGCTGCGGATGGATGTTAGCTGGAGTGATAATTGTACCATTTGAATGCCCGGGAATTTTATGTTAAAAGTCTTTTATCTTCGTGTGTGTCTGCAAGGAGCATGGCCAAGGATGGACAAAGTGCCTGGAATGCTTATAAGATTTGTAAATCTTTGATGTGTGAATTGAGCTACTGTGGTGCTTGGCCGATTCTCCTAAGTGTCGGGGAGCTGGCTAATCACCAGGGTGGCAGAGTGAAGAGTCACTCCTTCGGTAGTTTAGGCTTAAACCTTAGGAATGTTTAAATAGTGAAGTTTGTGTGTGGGAAGAAGCTTCTAATCCCAGAAGTTTGGGACGTGTGGTAGGGAGACTGGGGGAAAAATATAGAGATTTGCAAGAAAACGGAGTTAACTCTGGTGTGACTGGTGAGTGAATGAGTAACCGAGACGATGGTAAAATGAGTGTGAGAAATCTGGAGAACCATGCATCTCATTGCGAAAATGAATGTGAAACCTCCTTAACTAAGATTTGCCTTGTTTACGTGAAACCTCCCAGGAACGAATATAGTCGAGATTTTTGTGCTGCTTTCCTGGGACGACTGCCCCCTCCTTATCTGAGTGATAAAATGAGTGCCCCTGGAGGCAGGGAGGTTTTGTTTGATTTCCTGGAGAAACATAGTACCCGACCTTCTGTACCTGGTGTGGATTGGGCGCAGAACAATTGGCACAATGTGCAGATCATTGTAGATGGAATGATTGCTCTGAAAAAGGACACCAGGGCTCAACATGGCAAAG
>NW_009258712.1:0-502 GCF_000687185.1 Egretta garzetta
CTGCAGATGCAATGCCCTGCAGCCACAGACTTTCTGTCAAGATTGTCCTCCCCGTGAGCTCTGAGAGTTGTACTTACAGATCCTGTAATCTGTGGGACATGACAGCTTTAGGAGACCCCTCAAGCAAAGGCAGCTGCATTGCCCTACAGCCAGAGACTTACCGTATAGAGGGATGTGAAGATCTCTACCCCAGTGAGCTCTCAGCACCCTCCCACCCCAGGCTGCCTTTAACCTCTCTCTGCCTCACTCCTCTCCCCTTGGTGCCTGCAGGCAGCGCCCTCAGCCCTGCTGTGCTTTGCAGAGGAGCTGCTCCTGGGCAGAGCTGTCTCTCTGCCGTGACCCTTTGGTGCCTGGATGGGGAGTAGCTCTGTGGAAAAAGCCCTGGTGATGCTCGGGGGAAGAAGACCAAACCTGATCCACCCGGGTGGCCTGGTAGCAAAGGCAGGCAGCAGTGTCCAGGAGTCTCACTAAAGGAGTGAGGGAAGTGATTGTCTCCCCCTGC
>NW_009258713.1:0-202 GCF_000687185.1 Egretta garzetta
AGCCTGACGGGGCTGGTGCAGAGCGCGCTGCTCCGCGGCTCCGAGGCCGAGACCCCCAGGTAAGGAGCGGGAGGGCAGGCGTGGGCCCCCGGGGTCTGTGGGGGGGTGGGGGACACCTCCAGCTGGGCTGTTTGTTGGCGGGGCTGGGGGCTCCTGCCCCACTCCCGGGGGACGCCAGCCCCCGCCAGCCCCCGGGCTCGGG
>NW_009258713.1:1621-2059 GCF_000687185.1 Egretta garzetta
CAGGCTGGCTTTGAATATCTCCAGAGAAGGAGACGCCACACCCCCCCTGGGCAGCCTGTTCCAGTGCTCTGTCACCCTCAGAGTAAAGAAATTCTTCCTCATACTCAACTGAAACCTCTCGTGTTTCAGTTTGTGCCCATGGCCCCTCGTCCTGGTGCTGGGCACCACTGGGAAGAGTCTGGCTCTGTCCTAGTGACCCCCACCCTTGAGATATTTGTACATGGTGATGAGATCCCCTCTCAGCCTTCCCTTCTCCAGGCTGAATAAGCCCAGCTCCCTCAGCCTTTCCTCCTAGGGGAGATGCTCCAGTCCCCCCATCATCCCTGTTGCCCTCCTCTGGACTCTCTCTAGGAGTTCCTCATCCTTCTTGAGCTGGGGACCCCAGAACTGGACCCAGTGCCCCAGGTGGGCAGAGTAGAGGGGGAGGAGAACCTCCCT
>NW_009258714.1:0-987 GCF_000687185.1 Egretta garzetta
TCCCGCCAAACCTCCAGCCTGCACAGCCTGCAGACACGCTGGAGCAAGACGTGTTCCAGACGTCGCCAGCCGCACCGAGAAGCACAGGGATCTGTCTTCTTCTGCCCCCGCCAAACACGCTGCCGTCAGCCCCAGTGACCGACCGCAGCCCAGACTCTGCCGCTGGGCTCAGCTCCGAGGGAAAACGGCTGTTTCAGAAAGTCACGCCTCGTTATTTTGGGAAAGAGCTGCGGTCTGGGGCTGTGCGTCGGGGACCTGGGTTTTCCCAAGGAGAGCACTGCAGGGCTGGAGCAGTAATGCTCCCGTCTTCCTGAGCGGACATCTCCCGAGGACGGACGTCCCCGAGGCTGAAAGCCAGGACCCAGCCAGGGAGCAGCAGAGCCACAGTCCTGGGCACAGCCGCTTGCTCAGTGGGATGGCGGAGAGAATCAGAAAAACAGAGTGAAACCCGTAAGTTGAGATAGAGAGAGGTTAATGAAACAGCAGAGGGAAAGAATACCAATAATCGTGATACTAATGGTGGCAGAACAGACAGAATGTGCAAACCCAGGCGTGCACGATGCCAGTGCCCAGCGCCCGCTGACCGATGCCCAGCCCAGCCCGAGCAGCGATTGCTCTCCGCCCCAGGCGCACACACACACGCTCACACGGGCACACACACGACGCAGACACGTGCACATGCATGTGCACACGTGGGGACACAGGCACCCTGCCAAATGGGCCCCCAGCCTGAACCCCTCACCCGCTGCTGCACGAGCATGGGCGGGGGCGGGAAAAGTGCACGCATACACGTGCAAAACCACAGACACACACGCGCACACACGCGCCCTGGGGCAGGAGGCAGGGGCCTTTAGGACCTGTCGGGTCCCTGCCAGCTCCCTGCCGGTGCGGCACAGGGACGTCCTGGCGGTGTCTGGTCTCTCCCCCTGGCTGCCGAGTCGCTCCCCTGCCCTTGCCCCTGTCCCTGCCCCTGCCCCTGCCCCTGCC
>NW_009258715.1:0-582 GCF_000687185.1 Egretta garzetta
CCCACCGCAGGGCTGGGGGACTGAGGCCAGGCAGTGTCCCCCTGCCACCGTGCCGTGCCCCTGGAGGGGCTGCCATGCCCTGCGGTGCCGGGTCCCCTGGTGCCACCCACTCCCCACAGCACCACGTCCCCTGGTGCCACCCGTGCCACCCGCTCCCCACAGCACCACGTCCCCTGGTGCCACCCACTCCCCATGGTGCCAGGTCCTCTGGTGTCACCACACTCCCCACAGTGCCAGGTGCCCTGGTGCCACCTGCTCCCCACAGCGCCACGTCCCCTGTTGTCACCATGCTCCCCTCAACACCACGTCCCCTGGTGTCACCCGCTCCCCATGGCAACACGTCCCCTGGTGTCACCCACTCCCCGTGGTGCCGGGTCCCCTGGTGTCACCATGCTCCCCATAGTGCCATGTCCCCTGGTGTCACCCACTCCCCACAGTGCCAGGTCCCCTGCTGCCACCCACTGCCCACAGCGCCAGGTCCCTGTCCCCTGCCCCTCTGCTGAGCGGGGGCACAGTACAAGCATCCTCCCAGGGGCCCCAGAAAGGGGATCCCCCATTTCTGCCCCCCTTCCCCCCAACTTG
>NW_009258716.1:0-3183 GCF_000687185.1 Egretta garzetta
TTGGGAGCACCCATGGGTGGGCAGCTCCTTGGGAGCACCCATGGGTGGCATCACCTTGGAGATGGTTGTTGGTTGTGGGATGGGTCTTGGAGAACACCCAATGGTTGGGTGGGTTCTTGGGGGCACCCATGGGTGGCATCTCCTTGGAGGGGGGCATGGGTTGTGGGATGGGTCTTGGAGAACACCCAATGGTTGGGTGGGTTCTTGGGGGCACCCATGGGTGGCATCTCCTTGGAGGGGGGCATGGGTTGTGGGATGGGTCTTGGAGAACACCCAATGGTTGGGTGGGTTCTTGGGGGCACCCATGGGTGGCATCTCCTTGGAGGGGGGCATGGGTTGTGGGATGGGTCTTGGAGAACACCCAATGGTTGGGTGGGTTCTTGGGGGCACCCATGGGTGGCATCTCCTTGGAGGGGGGCATGGGTTGTGGGATGGGTCTTGGAGAACACCCAATGGTTGGGTGGGTTCTTGGGGGCACCCATGGGTGGCATCTCCTTGGAGGGGGGCATGGGTTGTGGGATGGGTCTTGGAGAACACCCAATGGTTGGGTGGGTTCTTGGGGGCACCCATGGGTGGCATCTCCTTGGAGGGGGGCATGGGTTGTGGGATGGGTCTTGGAGAACACCCAATGGTTGGGTGGGTTCTTGGGGGCACCCATGGGTGGCATCTCCTTGGAGGGGGGCATGGGTTGTGGGATGGGTCTTGGAGAACACCCAATGGTTGGGTGGGTTCTTGGGGGCACCCATGGGTGGCATCTCCTTGGAGGGGGGCATGGGTTGTGGGATGGGTCTTGGAGAACACCCAATGGTTGGGTGGGTTCTTGGGGGCACCCATGGGTGGCATCTCCTTGGAGGGGGGCATGGGTTGTGGGATGGGTCTTGGAGAACACCCAATGGTTGGGTGGGTTCTTGGGGGCACCCATGGGTGGCATCTCCTTGGAGGGGGGCATGGGTTGTGGGATGGGTCTTGGAGAACACCCAATGGTTGGGTGGGTTCTTGGGGGCACCCATGGGTGGCATCTCCTTGGAGGGGGGCATGGGTTGTGGGATGGGTCTTGGAGAACACCCAATGGTTGGGTGGGTTCTTGGGGGCACCCATGGGTGGCATCTCCTTGGAGGGGGGCATGGGTTGTGGGATGGGTCTTGGAGAACACCCAATGGTTGGGTGGGTTCTTGGGGGCACCCATGGGTGGCATCTCCTTGGAGGGGGGCATGGGTTGTGGGATGGGTCTTGGAGAACACCCAATGGTTGGGTGGGTTCTTGGGGGCACCCATGGGTGGCATCTCCTTGGAGGGGGGCATGGGTTGTGGGATGGGTCTTGGAGAACACCCAATGGTTGGGTGGGTTCTTGGGGGCACCCATGGGTGGCATCTCCTTGGAGGGGGGCATGGGTTGTGGGATGGGTCTTGGAGAACACCCAATGGTTGGGTGGGTTCTTGGGGGCACCCATGGGTGGCATCTCCTTGGAGGGGGGCATGGGTTGTGGGATGGGTCTTGGAGAACACCCAATGGTTGGGTGGGTTCTTGGGGGCACCCATGGGTGGCATCTCCTTGGAGGGGGGCATGGGTTGTGGGATGGGTCTTGGAGAACACCCAATGGTTGGGTGGGTTCTTGGGGGCACCCATGGGTGGCATCTCCTTGGAGGGGGGCATGGGTTGTGGGATGGGTCTTGGAGAACACCCAATGGTTGGGTGGGTTCTTGGGGGCACCCATGGGTGGCATCTCCTTGGAGGGGGGCATGGGTTGTGGGATGGGTCTTGGAGAACACCCAATGGTTGGGTGGGTTCTTGGGGGCACCCATGGGTGGCATCTCCTTGGAGGGGGGCATGGGTTGTGGGATGGGTCTTGGAGAACACCCAATGGTTGGGTGGGTTCTTGGGGGCACCCATGGGTGGCATCTCCTTGGAGGGGGGCATGGGTTGTGGGATGGGTCTTGGAGAACACCCAATGGTTGGGTGGGTTCTTGGGGGCACCCATGGGTGGCATCTCCTTGGAGGGGGGCATGGGTTGTGGGATGGGTCTTGGAGAACACCCAATGGTTGGGTGGGTTCTTGGGGGCACCCATGGGTGGCATCTCCTTGGAGGGGGGCATGGGTTGTGGGATGGGTCTTGGAGAACACCCAATGGTTGGGTGGGTTCTTGGGGGCACCCATGGGTGGCATCTCCTTGGAGGGGGGCATGGGTTGTGGGATGGGTCTTGGAGAACACCCAATGGTTGGGTGGGTTCTTGGGGGCACCCATGGGTGGCATCTCCTTGGAGGGGGGCATGGGTTGTGGGATGGGTCTTGGAGAACACCCAATGGTTGGGTGGGTTCTTGGGGGCACCCATGGGTGGCATCTCCTTGGAGGGGGGCATGGGTTGTGGGATGGGTCTTGGAGAACACCCAATGGTTGGGTGGGTTCTTGGGGGCACCCATGGGTGGCATCTCCTTGGAGGGGGGCATGGGTTGTGGGATGGGTCTTGGAGAACACCCAATGGTTGGGTGGGTTCTTGGGGGCACCCATGGGTGGCATCTCCTTGGAGGGGGGCATGGGTTGTGGGATGGGTCTTGGAGAACACCCAATGGTTGGGTGGGTTCTTGGGGGCACCCATGGGTGGCATCTCCTTGGAGGGGGGCATGGGTTGTGGGATGGGTCTTGGAGAACACCCAATGGTTGGGTGGGTTCTTGGGGGCACCCATGGGTGGCATCTCCTTGGAGGGGGGCATGGGTTGTGGGATGGGTCTTGGAGAACACCCAATGGTTGGGTGGGTTCTTGGGGGCACCCATGGGTGGCATCTCCTTGGAGGGGGGCATGGGTTGTGGGATGGGTCTTGGAGAACACCCAATGGTTGGGTGGGTTCTTGGGGGCACCCATGGGTGGCATCTCCTTGGAGGGGGGCATGGGTTGTGGGATGGGTCTTGGAGAACACCCAATGGTTGGGTGGGTTCTTGGGGGCACCCATGGGTGGCGGGGACTGTGGGGGTGGGGTCTGCAGGGCAAGAACGACCGTTGAGTTGGCCAACGTTGAGTTGATGGGTGTCAACCATCAGGCCTGGATGCATTGGGGTGAGTGGGAGGGGCCAGAATGGGGCGTGGCCAAAAGGGGAGGGGCCTATGGCGAGTGGGTGGAGCCTCGAGGGGCGGGGACTGTGGGGGCGGGGGCTGCAGGGCAAGAACGACCGGTGAGGTGGGCAACGTT
>NW_009258716.1:4713-6125 GCF_000687185.1 Egretta garzetta
CCTTTGGGTGCTGGGGGGGGGCCTCAGGGTGCTATGGGGGGTCCTTGGGGTGCTATAGGGACCCCCAGGGACGCTCTAGGCACCCCTGGAGTGCTATAGGGGTGCTGTAGCTATAGGGGAGCTATAGGGACCCCAGGAACGCTCTAGGGCCCCCCTAGGGGTGCTGTAAGGGTGCTATAAGCACCCCCAGAAACACTATAGGTGCTTGCAGGAACGCTATAGGGGCCTGGGGCAGGCTATAGGTACCCTCAGGGGGGCTGTAAGTCCTGCCAGAAGGCCTATAGGTACCTGTGGGGGCACTATAGGGGACCTTCAGGTGTGCTATAGGGGCTCAGGAATGCTATAGGGATCCCCGGGGGTGCTATAGGGATCCCTGGGGGTTCTATAGGGACCCCTGACAGGCTGTGGATACCTTCAGGAGGGCTGTAAGTCCTGCCAGAAGAGCTATAGGTACCTGTGGGGATGCTATAGGGGACCTTCAGGTGTGGTATGGAGCTCATGAATGCTATAGGGATCTCTGGGGGTTCTGTAGGGATCCCCGGGGATGCTATAGGGATCCCCAGGGGTTGGGGGTGCTATAGGGATCTTGCTATAGGGATCCCCAGGGGTTCTATAGGGATCTCGGGGGGTTCTATAGGGATCCCCGGGGGTGCTATAGGGATCTCTGGGGGTTCTATAGGGACCTCCATCAGGCTCTGGATACTTCAGCAGGGCTGCAAGTCCTTCCAGAAGGGCTATACGTACCACTGGGAATGCTATAGGGGACCTTCAGGTGTGCTATAGGGGTCTCATGAATGCTATAGGGATGCCCAGAATGCTATAGGGATCCCCGGGGGGTTCTATAGTGATCCCTGGGGGTTCTATAGGGACCCCTGGCAGGCTGTGGATACCTTCAGGGGAGCTGTAAGTCCTGCCAGAAGGGCTATAGGTACCTGTGGTGGTGCTATAGGGGACCTTCAGGTGTACTATAGGGGCTCATGAATGCTATAGGGATCCCCGGGGGTGCTATAGGGCTCCCTGGGGGTTCTATAGGGATCCCCGGGGGTGCTATATAGATCCCCAGGGGTTCTATAGGGGATCCCCGGGGGTGCTATAGGGATCCCTGGGCGTTCTATAGGGACCCCTGGCAGGCTGTGGATACCTTCAGGGGGGCTGCGAGTCCTGCTAGAAGGCTATAGGTACCCGTGGGGATGCTGTAGGGGATCTTCAGGTGTTCTATAGGGGGTCAGGAACGCTACGGGGACCTCAGAGGTGACGCGGGGACCCCCCGCACTGCCCTAGGGACCCCAAATCTCCCCCAGGACCCCTCCCAGCAGGGCTTGAGCGCCACCCCACCCCTTACAGCCCCCCGTGGTCTTCCCCTATAGGGCTCTATATGGACCGGCGCTGCGTTTACTACCGGAAGCCGCTGG
>NW_009258716.1:6771-7735 GCF_000687185.1 Egretta garzetta
GACCCAGGTGGCTGGGTCCTTTCTATAGGGGACCCTGGGCATTTGGGTCCATTCTATAGGAGACCCTGGGCATTTGGGTCCATTCTATAGGGGACCCCAGGCACTTGGGTGCCTTCCATAGGGGGCTCCCAACACCTGGAGCCCCTTCTGGGGTTGGCCCCTGGGCGCCTGTGGGGCGACCCAAGCGGCTGGGGCCCCTCTATAGGGGACCTTGGGGGGCCTGGGTCCATTCTATAGGAGACCCTGGGCATTTGGGTTCCTTCTATAGGGGACCCTGGGCGCTTGGGTGCCTTCCATAGGGGGCTCCCAACACCTGGAGCCCCTTCTGGGGTTGGCCCCTGGGCGCCTGTGGTGCGACCCAAGTGGCTGAGTCCCTTCTATAGGGGACCTTGGGCGCCTGGGTCCATTCTATAGGAGACCCTGGGCATTTGGGTTCCTTCTATAGGGGACCCTGGGCGCTTGGGTGCCTTCCATAGGGGGCTCCCAACACCTGGAGCCCCTTCTGGGGTTGGCCCCTGGGCGCCTGTGGTGCGACCCAAGTGGCTGGGTCCCTTCTATAGGGGACCTTGGGCACCTGGGTCCCTTCTATAGGGGACCCTGGGCATTTGAGTCCCTTCTATAGGGGACCTTGGGCACCTAGATCCCTTCTACAGGGGCTCCAGGTTCCTTCTATAGGGGTTCCTGGGTCCCTTCTACAGGGGTTCCAGGAGTCCCTGGGTCCCTTCTATAGGGGACCCTGGGCATTTGGGTCCTTCCTATAAGGGACCTTGGGTGCCTGGGTCTCTTCTAGAGGGGCTCCTGGGTCCTTTCTATAGGGGCTCTGGGTCTGTGGGTCCATTCTATAGGTGACCCTGGCCTCCTGGGTGCCTTCTATAGGGGCTCTGGGTCCCCAGGTCCCTTCTATAGGGGCTGGGGGTCCCTGGGCCCCCCCCTGACGCCCCTTCCTCTGCAGTGGGCGCGGGAC
>NW_009258717.1:0-804 GCF_000687185.1 Egretta garzetta
AGACATCATTTTTCCATATTCAAACAGGGTACACATATCCATGCCAACTCTTACACGTTGGTCAGACCTCTTCTATAAAACACAAGCAAATAAAATACAGCATAAGAGATTCCGTGATGTGGTAGCCAGTTTCAGTGCTTCATTACCATTAAAGACAACATTTTTCCTAATAAGCAGCCCCAACCTTTCTTTCCTCACATTAAGCTGTTTCCACCTTGTCCTACAGGCAGCCGACAGCGAAGAGAGGTGATCATCGTCATCTGGTAAGCAAAAGCAAGTAGTTTCACATGTGAGAAGACTTATCATATCTGCACTTAATGTTTTCTGTTCTAGACTAAGAAAATTCAATTTCCTCAATCCCTTATTATGTGTCATTTTTCTCCCTGAACCCCTGTGTACATCTGCTATGTATTTTTCAAGGAATTGTTGCCCAAAGCTCTACAAAGGACACCAGCTGAGATCTTAACATTTCTGGCTTGAGTAATTTACCTTCTGCATTTTCATAAACAATACTCCACTAGCTCTGATCACACCAAAGTGAAGTTCTCCTTCCTTGGACTGGCCTTGTACTGTTTGTTGGCTTTTGTTCATTTTTACTGAATTTCAGCTTGTTGGTTCTGCTTGCCAGATTACTTTGGATTATCATCCCACCCTCCATTCTGCCTCGGGAAACCTGCACCAGTGTGAGGTCAAACACATTGCCTGTTCCATCGAGCAGTGACAGCCACAGAGCCAAGTTGGTGTTATGTTGGAAACATTAGCCAGAGTCTTTCTTCTCTACCTGCTTCTTAGCAGAAGGGATAA
>NW_009258718.1:0-679 GCF_000687185.1 Egretta garzetta
TGGTGAATGGAGCTAAATCCAGTTGGCGTCCCGTCACAAGCTGTGTCCCCGAGGGCTCAGTTCTAGGGCCGGTTTTGTTTAATGTGTTTATAAATGGCCTGGATGAGGGGGTTGAGTATGCCCTCAGTAAATTTGCAGATGATACCAAATTGGGTGGGAGTGTCGATCTGCTGGAAGGGAGGAGGGCTCTGCAGAGGGACCTGGACAGGCTGGATCTATCGGCTGAGGCCAACTGTATGAGATACAACAAGGCCAAGTGCTGGGTCCTGCAGTGTGGTCACAACAACCCCATGCAGAGCTACAGACTTGGGGAAGAGTGGCTGGAAAGCTGCCTGTGGAAAAAGACCTGGGGGTGTTGGTTGACAGCTGGCTGAATATGAGCCAGCAGTGTGCCCAGGTGGCCAAGAAGGCCAATGGCATCCTGGCTTGTATCAGGTCTAGTGTGACCAGCAGGAGTAGGGAAGTGATCGTGCCCCTGTACTCGGTGCTGGTGGGGCTACACCTCGAATACTGTGTTCAGGGTTGGGCCGCTCACTACATGAAAGACGTTGCGTTGCTGGAACACATCCAGAGGTGAGCCACAAAGCTGGTGAGGGGTCTGGAGCACAAGTCTTACTTGGAGTGGCTGGGGGAGCTGGGGTTGTTAAGTCTGGAGAAGGGGATGCTGATGGGACCTGAT
>NW_009258719.1:0-717 GCF_000687185.1 Egretta garzetta
GGTGGTGGGGACGTGGGGATGGATGGAGGGGACCAGGAGATGGTGGAAGGGACGTGGGGATGGATGGAGGGGATGTGGGGATGGATGGAGAGGACATGGAGGGGGGGGAGGGGACCAGGAGGAGATGGTGGGGACATGAGGATGGTGGTGGGGACCAGGAGATGGTGGTGGGGACGTGGGGATGGGTGGAGAGGACATGGAGATGGTGGAGGGGACATGGGGACCGGGAGATGGTGGAGGAGACCGGGAGATGGTGGTGGAGATGTTGGGGGGGACATAGGGATGGATGGAGGGAACAGGAGGAGCTGGGAGAGGTGACCAGGAGGAGATAGTGGGGACATGGGGATGGTGGTGGGGACGTGGGGATGGATGGAGAGGACGTGGAGATGGTGGAGGTGACCAGGGAATGGGGGAGGGGATGGTGGGGGGGATGGAGATGGTGGAGGGGACCGGGAGATGGTGGTGGAGATGGTGGTGGGCACGTGGGGATGGATGGAGGGGGCAGAGATGGGGGAGGGGACTAGGAGATGATGGGGGAGATGATGGTGGGGACATGGAGATGGTGAAGGGACCAGGATGACGGGGAAGGAGATCTTCAGCACCATCAGCCAGTGCGTCAGGTCCAGGGGCGTCAGCTTGAAGATCATCTGGGGGGGTGGGGGGATGGGCTGAGCCAGTGGGGCAACCTCGGCAACCCCATGGCCACCAACCCCATGC
>NW_009258719.1:2084-3313 GCF_000687185.1 Egretta garzetta
GTGGTGAAGATGGAGATGGTGAAGATGATGATGGTGGTGATGATGAAGACGGTGGTGGTGAAGAAGATGGTGGTGGTGATGGTGAAGGTGATGGTGGTGGTGATGGTGAAGATGATGAAGGTGATGATGATGGTGGTGGTGATGGTGAAGGTGATGATGGTGGTGATGAAGGTGAAGATGATGACAGTGGCGATGAAGGTGCCAGTGATGATGGTGGTGGCGATGGTGAAGAAGATGATGATGGTGATAATGATGGTGGTGATGATGATGAAGATGGGGGTGGTGGTGATGATGATGAAGGTGATGATGGTGGTGGTGGTGATGGTGAAGATGATGATGATGGTGGTGGCGACGGTGAAGATGAAGATGGTGGTGATGATGGTGAAGATGATGACGGTGGTGATGATGATGGTGGTGGTGGTGGTGATGGTGATGATGGTGGTGAAGATGATGGTGGTTATGGCGGTGGCGATGGTGAAGAAGATGATGACGAAGGTTATGATGGTGGTGATGATAGTGAAGATGATGATGGTGGTGATGAAGGTGATGGTGATGATAGTGGTGGCGATGGTGAAGAAGATGATGACAATGATGGTGATGATGATGAAGACGGTGGTGGTGAAGATGATGGTGGTGGAGATGGTGATGATGGTGACAGTGATGATGGTGGTGAAGATGATGGCGAAGGTCATGATGGTGAAGATGAAGATGGTGGAGATGAAGATGGTGAAGATGGAGATGGTGAAGATGGAGATGGTGGTGAAGATGATGGTGGTGGTGAAGATGGTGAAGATGGAGATGGTGAAGATGATGGTGGTGGTGAAGATGATGGCGGTGGTGGTGAAGATGGTGAAGATGATGACGGTGAAGGTGGTGATGGTGAGTGTGGTGGTTGTGTTGATGATGATGGTGGGGGTGGTGATGGTGACAGTGATGGTGATGAGGATGGTGGTGATGGTGGGGGTGGTGAAGATGGTGGCGATGAAGAGCGCCCCCTACCTGTTGAGGGCGTTGCACATCTCGATGGTGACCAGGACGGAGAGGGCCATGGTCATGGGCACGGGCGACTCGAAGATGTCGCAGTCCAGGCCCTCGAACTCCACGTTGTGCTCCGTGCACTGCATGAAGTGCGTCTGCGGGGACAGCAGGGGGCGCTGAGGTCAGCAGGGGGACCCCGAGGCCACCACGGGGACCCTGGGGCCACCATGGGGACCTTGAGGTCACCACGA
>NW_009258719.1:4247-4588 GCF_000687185.1 Egretta garzetta
GGGGTCAACAAGTGGCCACCATGGAGGGGTCAACAAGGGGCCACCACCATGAGGGGCTACAAGGTGGCCACCATGGAGGTCAACAAGTGGCCACCATAGAAGTCAACAAGGGGCCACCATGAGGGGCTACAAGTGGCCACCATTGAGGTCAACAAGAGGCCACCATGGAAGTCAACAAGTGGCCACCATGGGGAGATCAAGAAGGGGCCACCATGGGTGTCAACAAGGGGCCACCATGAGGGGTCTACAAGTGGCTACCACTATGGAAGTCAACAAGGGGCCACCTTGGAGGTCAACAAGGGGCCACCATACAAGGGGCCACCATGGATGGTGGCCATGGG
>NW_009258720.1:0-208 GCF_000687185.1 Egretta garzetta
CCGTGAAGCAGCACTTCTCATAGCGGGGACAGTCGGTGTCGTCGCTGCAGGAGCTGTTGCAGGGGGCGAAGGTCTGCTGCACCCTTTTCTTGGGACAGACGCCCGGTTTGGCTGCAGGTGAGGGAGGAGAACGGCTCACACTCGGGTCTGTCCTGGCTGCGGCCCCCTCCCTCTGAGCCCCCCGGCCCCCCTTACCTGGCACTGGCGA
>NW_009258720.1:1957-2515 GCF_000687185.1 Egretta garzetta
ACGCGCTGTAACACGCCAGGGGCACGGGGCAGCCGGGCGAGGAAGGGCGTGAGGCCGAAGCCCCGCAGGGCACGGAGCCACCGGTGCCAGCCGAAGGACCGGGCACGCGCCATGCCAGGGCAGGTGTCGCTCAGAGGGACCCCGTGCACGCGAAGCAGGGACGGGTCTGCTCTCACAGCCCTGGATTTCTTGCTAAACCTCCCCTCTGCTTCCTTCCCTCTGTTTCAGACCCAGAGCTCCTGTAGCAACAAGTGCATTTGGCCACTTGGAGCCAGGATGACGCAAACAGGAATTTCCAAGCGTGGAAATAGAATCGTTGAGCTGTAAAACCCCATATGAGACCGCAGGGTACACGTCGGCCTCAGCACAAGAACGCCTGCTTCCAGCCGGGCCGGCCTTGCAACAACCCCCCAGGCAGGGAGCGTCCTCCCCCGCACACCGGGACCCCGGCCAAGGCCTTTCTCCACAGCTCCAGCTCCGGCAGAGGACCAGCCCCAGCCACCAGCCCCTCGAAAACCCAGGTCCTGCCCCTCTCTGCCCACCGCAGCCACCAGCTGC
>NW_009258721.1:0-1080 GCF_000687185.1 Egretta garzetta
TTTTCCAACCTAAACGATTCTATGATTCTTGTCCAGTTTTGCAGTGTAATGCAAACCTGTGATTTGTCAGAAAGTACACCGCATCTCTTCTTATTCCAATGCATCACTTTCTGACTCCCTTCCCACATCAAAACCTGAAAGAGAAGACTGGGCAAGCTCTAGTTGCATCCTTGGGCCAAGGTGGGTCCCTCCTTAGTCACATCAGGACTCCAGCTTGCAGACACCTCACCTTCCAAAGGGAAGAGCCTACCTTGTGCCTGGGTACACGTACAGAAAAGCTTGATGCTGGTGAAACCACCAGTATTTCCTCCAGGTCATCCCTTGTTTCCCTCTTATTTAACATTTTATTCCAGCATAATGAAAGCATCAAACCCCAGCTAATTTAGCCATAGTGCTATTCAAGTGCTTGTATTTTTAAATACGTAGCTGTTCCTGTGTGAGAAGCAGAATAAAGTTATGCTACTGTTTGGTATATTTTTTTTTTTCATATATGTAGGAAGCTGTTAACCCTGGTCTACCAGTATAATTATTTAGGTAAAAATATATATATGTATGCTTGTAAATAGCATTATACATCTTTCAAGTGCAGGCCTGACCTAATTCTGTAAGTACTTCTATGGCTTGTCTGCAGTGGAATGAAACTCAAAACATTTGTGGTTTGGACCAAACATTTGTTGAATATTAAGAGTACAGTGTGTAAATAGTGTGGGGTAGCTCGATTGGATGTGCTGGGTACCTTGAATTAAAAACTCTTGTCTGACCCTTAGCAAGTACAGTCAAGGATCTTGGAGCAGCTTGTTTATTTGAGCTAACAAGTTTGTACAAACAACATGGTTTACAGCAGACTGAGAACTAATATGAACTACAAATGTTTATAGCGTGCCTAGACTAATGTTTATTGCTGTTGCATAACTCAAGCTAATTGGAAATTGCATAACGAGGTAAAACAGCAAAGCAGCAAGGCTGATCATTTCCTAGGCAACTTTTGTTGAAGGCGTACGGAAAGTCCTCATAATGTAATGTCGGAATATAAATATAAAGACAAACTCATAGAATCGTTGAGGTTGGCAAAGCCCTTGA
>NW_009258722.1:0-303 GCF_000687185.1 Egretta garzetta
AAGGGCTGGGGGTGCTGAGTGCCTGCTCAGACATGGACCTGGAGGGCGCTGCCCTGGAGCTCTTTCCATGGCACAGAGGTGCCCAAGCCTTCTCAATTTTCCCAGCTCGAGGCACTGCCTGCAGTGCTTGGGCAAGGAGACGCTGCTTCCCTCATCAGACATCACTTTAAGAGCCCTGGTTCTGCTGGGCAGGCAGTCCTGCGGGGCAGAAGGGCAGAGCTCTCCTCCAGGACCTTTGTGGTGGCTGAAGAGCACTTGATCTGCCCATGTAAATCAGTATCCTGGTCCTGGATAAAATCAACC
>NW_009258723.1:0-2049 GCF_000687185.1 Egretta garzetta
AAGAGTCGGGCCTCTGAAGAACATCCAAACAGGGGGGCGACCACAGAACCACACTGCTTCTTTTTGTTTCATTTTTTAATAGATGCTGCCACTCTGAGGGAAATGACAGAGACGTCTGAGGGATTATTGATGCATTATTGACAGCAGACCCACCAAGTTTGCATCGCAAGAAATGGGATTGCAGAGGCCAAGGGAAGGATGGTTTTGTTCACTGTCATGGGATTTGGGAAACGGAAGCATGCTCTCTTCTCCCCATCTCCTGGGCACCTAAAGAGGACTCACGCTTCTCTTCACTTAATGTTTAGGTGTTCTCAGGAATCTCAGGAGGCATGGCATACTGGTTACTGGGTTCAAGGAGATGGTGAAATGCCTTGTCTCTGTTTCCGCAATGATGGCTTCAACGCTTGGCTCATTTGTTGATTCTGTACATAGATGCTGACATTTATGGAGTGACCAACTCTGAAAGGATTAACACTGTACACTGTTACTTTTTGGAGGGTATAAAGCATGTAAAAGAGAAGAACCTGGCTTTGGGCAAATGAAAAGGGAAGAAAAGGCTGTGGTCAGGGCTGTTTGAGGGCACCTGTGAAGCAGCCTCGCACATGATTTGAATGACTTCTGGGGTCAGGGAGAACCTGAGAGCTCTCCCTAACTTGAAAACATGAAGAGGAAAGGAAGACCTCATCATTCAGGCCAGAAGGGACCTCAGGAGGTGTCTTGACCAACCTCCTGCTCAAAGCAGGGTCAGGCAGGTTACTCAGGACTTTATCCAAACACATCTTGATCACATTCCAGGATAGAGCCAGTGCACGCTCCCTGGGAAACAGCTTCCAACACTTGACTGTCCTTCTGCGGGAAATGTTTTCATCACAGAGAGCAAAGAGGATGGTGAGAGAAAAGCGACCCTGGGTAAATCCAGTCCCCTTCTCTTTCAGACACCCAGATAATGGGACCCGAGTGGACACGCTCTGGGGCACAGCCTTGCGCTCCTCTGCACAGCCTTTGGGCATTTTGGAAAGGTGCGTGCAACCCATTAGTGCATTTCCCCCCTTGTAAGGGGGTTCCCACAGACTCCATGACCTTTCAGAGGTGATGGAGAGTGGCTTCACTGTGACAGTGGCCTGCTCACTCAGCTCCCTGGGGTGCTGCCCCTCCTCTCCCAGAGACAGGGAAGGATTGTGTTTGCTCAAGCAGTCCCTGACTCGATCCCCATCCATTGCTGACTGATCTCCTCCAGAGTCCTGCCCTGAGTCACAGAGTCCTGGGAGGCCTTGCTGGGAGACACTGAGGCAAAGAGGACAGAGCGAAGCTCAGATCTAGCTACACCAGCTCTTACTGAATTCAGCAGTGCCCACACAGTAGCTTTGTTTCTCCCTGAACTGCTCCTGCAGAGGCACACACTCATTGTGGTGCCCTTCAGTTGCCTTTCAAGGTCAGACTGAATTTTGATCTGGACCCTTCCTGAGCTTGGAGGCTGTTGCCCTTGAAGAGCAGCTGGACTGAGCTCTGCAAGCATGTCACAGCTCTGTCTCCTCAGGAATGGCTCCAGCTCTTCCCACCTGTGCCCCTGGCTCAGGGCATTGCTGCACCTTGGGGCTGAAGCCCTGCAGCTGAGGAACCAGGCCAGCTCTGACTTGCCATAAGGAACCTGGTACTGAGCATCCACGACCCCGTGCGTGCAAAGGCTTTGCTTCAGATCATAGATGTGGCATGGACAGAAGAGAGCTGTATGTCTTTCTCATTTAAGAACTACAAACTGAGAATGAAATATTTCTTGCACTCAACTGGGCATATACCTCCAGCTTGGAGAACTTAGATCTTTTCTTGTCACCATCGTGGCTGTCCTGTCTAATGATGGCGAAAAAAAGATGGGATTCTCATGCCGAATTATTTTTCTAAAAGGAAAAGTAAGTGTCTCTTTCCAGCTGAGCTAGGAAACATCAGGGATTACTTCAGCCTGTGTCACAACAGGTTCCTCTGGAGCCCCAGGGACACCTGGAGGGAGCCCCAGAAAGAGGTTACAGGCTTTGTGGAATGGGAGGATGCTGA
>NW_009258724.1:0-248 GCF_000687185.1 Egretta garzetta
ACGCCTCGCACGCATGCACACACACCTTGCACACGTGCACATGCTTTGCACACATCCACATGCCTCACACACGTGCACACACCTTGCACACGCACACACATCTCGCACACACCTCGCACACACACACACCTTGCACACGCCTTGCACATGCACACATGCTTTGCACACCCCCCCCCCCTTTGCACACATGCACAAGCCTCGCACACACGCACATGCCTCGCCCGCTTGCCCATGCCTTGCACACGTGC
>NW_009258724.1:423-760 GCF_000687185.1 Egretta garzetta
ATGTGCCTGTGCCTTGCACATGCCTTGCACGCGTGCACACACCTTGCACACGCACTCATGCTTTCCACACGCACACAGGCCTCACACACACTTCATACACACGCACACGCCTCGCACACGCCTCGCACACGCACACACGCCTCGCACACACCTCGCACACACCTCGCGCACACCTTGCACACGCCTTTGCACACGTGCACACACACCTTGCACACACGCACATGCTTTGCACACACCCCCCTTTGCACACACACACACACCTCGCATGCACACACGCCTGGCACACGCCTTTGCACGTGCAGCCGCACCCCTCGCACACGCATCACCGCCTCGCACA
>NW_009258725.1:0-265 GCF_000687185.1 Egretta garzetta
TTGCACTGGAGGAGGAGGAGGAGGGTGAGGACCCAGCCCTGGGCTGCGACGGCGACCTGGAGGTGAACCCCTACGATGGGCTGCCCTTCTCCTCCCGCTACTACGAGCTCCTCCGGCAGCGCCGAGAGCTGCCCGTCTGGACCACCAAGTACAGCTTCATGGAGCACCTGGAAGGCAACAGCGGCATCATCCTGGTGTCCGGGCCACCCGGCACTGGCAAGAGCACCCAGGTGAGCGGGGGGGCCGTGCCAGGGCAGCGGGGAGC
>NW_009258725.1:2033-2399 GCF_000687185.1 Egretta garzetta
CGTGTGGCCAGAGGGGCCCTCCAGCCACCGCCTGCCCTGCCTGCCTCGCCACGCCAGCCCTGACCGAAAGTTAAAGCACGTTATTAAGGGCATTGTGCAAATGCCTCTTAAGCCCTGGCAGGCACGACCTGGAGGCACTGCTCGCTCTGGGCTGGCAGATTTGGCGCAGGCAATGCAGCATGCACCCCCAGTCCCTCTTCCCGGGGGAGGTGGGGGCAGAGAGGACCAGTGTCCTGTGTCCTGAATGCCAGAGCTGGGGCCGTGCTGTCCCATCGTGGGGCAGGGAGCTGCAGGCGTGGGGCCGTGGGGCTCCTGTCCGGTTGCTGGGGCTCAGAAGTGACAGCACTGGGCAGGGGAAGGTCCAGC
>NW_009258726.1:0-458 GCF_000687185.1 Egretta garzetta
TGGACCAGAGTCCCCCCCTGTGGGGACAGGGCACGTCCCCCAACACTCAGGTCCCCCCAGGGGGGTCCCCCAACACCTGGGTCCCCTGGGATGGGGGGGTCCCTGACACTTGGGTCCCCCTGGGGTGGGGAACGGGGGGGGTCCCTGAAACCTGGGTTCCCCTGGGGGGAGACAGGGGGTCCCCCCCAACACCCGGGTCCCCCCAGGGGGGACAGGGGGTGTCCCCCAACACCTGGGTCCCCCTGAGAGGGGACAGGGGGCTCCCCGACACCTGGGTCCCCTGGGGTGGGGGATGGGGGGGGTCACCTCACACTTGGGTCCCCCATGGTGGGGGACAGGAGGGACCCTGACACGTGGCCCCACGCCGCCCTTGCACCCCCAGACCCCGGTGCTGCCCCCCACCATCACCGACCAGATCCGCCTGTGGGAGCTGGAGCGGGATCGGCTGCGCTTCTCCG
>NW_009258726.1:1674-2618 GCF_000687185.1 Egretta garzetta
GCAGGAACACAGGGGTGAGCATCGGGGGCCCCCGGGGGGGGACCCCCGGGAGGGAACCCCCAGCACCCCCAGACTCCCCTGCACGCACATGAGGGCAGTCGGTTTTGGGGTGCCCTGATTGCGGGGTGACCGGGCACCCCCCACCCCCTTCCTCCCTGCGTCTTGGTGCCTTCATCCCTGTGCCACCCCAAATCCCCATCCCGCGGTGGTGGGGCACCCCTGTCCCTTGGGGCCCCAGCACCCCCATCCTTGGTACCCCAATCTCTCGGAACCCAGGCACCCCAATCCCTCAGGGCCCCAGCACCCCCATCCTTCGTACCCCAATCTCTTGCAACCCAGGCACCCCCCATTCCAGGCACCCCAACCCCTCAGGGCCCTGGCACCCCCATCCTCAGCACCCCCATCCTTGGTACCCCAATCTCTCGGAACCCAGGCACCCCCATTCCAGGTACCCCAATCCCTCGGGGCCCAGGGACCCCGATCTCATGCACCCCAATCTCTCAGGACCCCAGTCCCATGGGGCTCAGGCATCCTGATCCCGAGCACCCTGATTTCTTGGGGCCTGGGGCACCCCAGTATTTGCAGCTCCAGAAGCCTGATCCTGAGCACCCCAATCCCTCAGGGCCAGGGGACCCCAATCCCAAGCACCCCAATCCCTTGGAACCTGGGCACCCCAATCCTGAGCACCCCAATCCCTCGTGGCCCAGGCACCCTAATCCCTTGGGTCCTGGGCACCCCAATCCCTCAGGACCAGGGCACCCCAATCCATTGGGGTCTAAGCACCCCAATCCCTTGAGACCTGGGGACTCCAATCGTGAGCACCCCAATCCCTTGAGTCCTGGGCACCCCAAGCACTCAGGACCAGGGCACCCCAATCTCTTGGGGTCTGAGCACCCCAATCCCATGGGACCTGGGCACCCCAATCCCAAGCACCCGACTCCCTC
>NW_009258726.1:4120-7550 GCF_000687185.1 Egretta garzetta
CCAGCCCCCCGGTAGCTCTCCAGATCCCCGTTCCTCCCAGTATCTCCCCGGATCCCAGTTCCTCCCAATAGCCTCCAGGATCTCAGTCCCCCCAGTATCTCCCTGGATCCCAGCCCCCCAGTAGCCCTCCGGATCCCAGTTCCTCCCAGTAACCCCCTGGATCCCAGTTCCTCCCAGTATCTCCCCGGATCCCAGTTCTTCCAAGTAGCCCCCCGGATCCCACTCCTCCCAGTATCTCCTGGGATCACAGTCCTCCCAGTAGCCCCCTGGATCCCAGTTCTTCCCAGTATCCCCCGGGATCCCAGTTCCTCCCAATATCTCCCCGGATCCCAATTCCTCCCAGTAGCCCCCTGGATCCCAGTCCTCCCAGTAGCTCCCCATATCCCAGTTCCCCCCAGTATCTGCCCGGATCCCAGTTCCTCCCAGTAGCCCCCCGGATCCCAGTTCCTCCCAGTATCTCCCCGGATCCCAGTTCCTCCCAGTATCTCCCCGGATCCCAGTTCTTCCAAGTAGCCCCTCGGATCCCACTCCTCCCAGTATCTCCTGGGATCACAGTCCTCCCAGTAGCCCCCTGGATCCCAGTTCTTCCCAGTATCCCCCGGGATCCCAGTTCCTCCCAATATCTCCCCGGATCCCAATTCCTCCCAGTAGCCCCCTGGATCCCAGTCCTCCCAGTAGCTCCCCATATCCCAGTTCCCCCCAGTATCTGCCCGGATCCCAGTTCCTCCCAGTAGCCCCCCGGATCCCAGTTCCTCCCAGTATCTCCCCGGATCCCAGTTCCTCCCAGTATCTCCCCGGATCCCAGTTCTTCCAAGTAGCCCCTCGGATCCCACTCCTCCCAGTATCTCCTGGGATCACAGTCCTCCCAGTAGCCCCCTGGATCCCAGTTCTTCCCAGTATCCCCCGGGATCCCAGTTCCTCCCAATATCTCCCCGGATCCCAATTCCTCCCAGTAGCCCCCTGGATCCCAGTCCTCCCAGTAGCTCCCCATATCCCAGTTCCCCCCAGTATCTGCCCGGATCCCAGTTCCTCCCAGTAGCCCCCCGGATCCCAGTTCCTCCCAGTATCTCCCCGGATCCCAGTTCCTCCCAGTATCTCCCCGGATCCCAGTTCTTCCAAGTAGCCCCTCGGATCCCACTCCTCCCAGTATCTCCTGGGATCACAGTCCTCCCAGTAGCCCCCTGGATCCCAGTTCTTCCCAGTATCCCCCGGGATCCCAGTTCCTCCCAATATCTCCCCGGATCCCAATTCCTCCCAGTAGCCCCCTGGATCCCAGTCCTCCCAGTAGCTCCCCATATCCCAGTTCCCCCCAGTATCTGCCCGGATCCCAGTTCCTCCCAGTAGCCCCCCGGATCCCAGTTCCTCCCAGTATCTCCCCGGATCCCAGTTCCTCCCAGTATCTCCCCGGATCCCAGTTCTTCCAAGTAGCCCCTCGGATCCCACTCCTCCCAGTATCTCCTGGGATCACAGTCCTCCCAGTAGCCCCCTGGATCCCAGTTCTTCCCAGTATCCCCCGGGATCCCAGTTCCTCCCAATATCTCCCCGGATCCCAATTCCTCCCAGTAGCCCCCTGGATCCCAGTCCTCCCAGTAGCTCCCCATATCCCAGTTCCCCCCAGTATCTGCCCGGATCCCAGTTCCTCCCAGTAGCCCCCCGGATCCCAGTTCCTCCCAGTATCTCCCCGGATCCCAGTTCCTCCCAGTATCTCCCCGGATCCCAGTTCTTCCAAGTAGCCCCTCGGATCCCACTCCTCCCAGTATCTCCTGGGATCACAGTCCTCCCAGTAGCCCCCTGGATCCCAGTTCTTCCCAGTATCCCCCGGGATCCCAGTTCCTCCCAATATCTCCCCGGATCCCAATTCCTCCCAGTAGCCCCCTGGATCCCAGTCCTCCCAGTAGCTCCCCATATCCCAGTTCCCCCCAGTATCTGCCCGGATCCCAGTTCCTCCCAGTAGCCCCCCGGATCCCAGTTCCTCCCAGTATCTCCCCGGATCCCAGTTCCTCCCAGTATCTCCCCGGATCCCAGTTCTTCCAAGTAGCCCCTCGGATCCCACTCCTCCCAGTATCTCCTGGGATCACAGTCCTCCCAGTAGCCCCCTGGATCCCAGTTCTTCCCAGTATCCCCCGGGATCCCAGTTCCTCCCAATATCTCCCCGGATCCCAATTCCTCCCAGTAGCCCCCTGGATCCCAGTCCTCCCAGTAGCTCCCCATATCCCAGTTCCCCCCAGTATCTGCCCGGATCCCAGTTCCTCCCAGTAGCCCCCCGGATCCCAGTTCCTCCCAGTATCTCCCCGGATCCCAGTTCCTCCCAGTATCTCCCCGGATCCCAGTTCTTCCAAGTAGCCCCTCGGATCCCACTCCTCCCAGTATCTCCTGGGATCACAGTCCTCCCAGTAGCCCCCTGGATCCCAGTTCTTCCCAGTATCCCCCGGGATCCCAGTTCCTCCCAATATCTCCCCGGATCCCAATTCCTCCCAGTAGCCCCCTGGATCCCAGTCCTCCCAGTAGCTCCCCATATCCCAGTTCCCCCCAGTATCTGCCCGGATCCCAGTTCCTCCCAGTAGCCCCCCGGATCCCAGTTCCTCCCAGTATCTCCCCGGATCCCAGTTCCTCCCAGTATCTCCCCGGATCCCAGTTCTTCCAAGTAGCCCCTCGGATCCCACTCCTCCCAGTATCTCCTGGGATCACAGTCCTCCCAGTAGCCCCCTGGATCCCAGTTCTTCCCAGTATCCCCCGGGATCCCAGTTCCTCCCAATATCTCCCCGGATCCCAATTCCTCCCAGTAGCCCCCTGGATCCCAGTCCTCCCAGTAGCTCCCCATATCCCAGTTCCCCCCAGTATCTGCCCGGATCCCAGTTCCTCCCAGTAGCCCCCCGGATCCCAGTTCCTCCCAGTATCTCCCCGGATCCCAGTTCCTCCCAGTATCTCCCCGGATCCCAGTTCTTCCAAGTAGCCCCTCGGATCCCACTCCTCCCAGTATCTCCTGGGATCACAGTCCTCCCAGTAGCCCCCTGGATCCCAGTTCCTCCATGTGTCCCCATGGTGTCCCCAGGGGGTCCCAGTGGGTCCCTCCATGTCCCCCCATGTCCCCATGGTGCCCCCCCCCATGTCCCTTCATGTCCTCATGGTGGCCCTCCACGTGTCCCCAAGGGGGCCCTCCATGTGTCCCCCCCATGTCCCCATGGCGTCCCTCCACATGTCCCCATGTCCCTAGGAGGTCCCCAGGGGTCCCTCCCCATCTCCCTGTGTCCCCAGGGTGTCCCTCCACGTGTCCCTCGGTGTCCCCAAGGGGTGTCCCCAGGGGGTTCCCTCCATGTGTCCCTGTGTCCCTCTGTGTCTCCAGGGGTCCCTCCAGGGGTCCCTCCAGCGTCCCCATGTTACCCCCATGTCCCCAGTACATCCCTCCACATGTCCCCCCATGTCCCCAAGG
>NW_009258727.1:0-14459 GCF_000687185.1 Egretta garzetta
GGACTGTCTTCAGAAATAAGTTTGTATTACATAGACTAAACTTATTCCTGGACTCTCACGCTGTAACGTCTGAGTCAGCAAATGTGTCCTACTAGTATGTTCAGCCCAGTACATTTTGATGAAGAAAAGATCTTGTACCAAACCCCTGCTGCTGTCATGGTTGTGCGGTCTGTCCCAGCACACGCCTTTTCTCAAGCGTAACCCTCCCTTCTCTGTGCAAAATCTGCAATTGTAAGGATCCTAGTGGCATGTCAGCACACGTCCTCAGAGAACCTGAGGGGCATTTTTAATGAGAATAGCTTTAGAATTCCTGGCTTGATTTATGAAGAAAAGAAAAAAAAAAACAACCCAACAACTACAGAGACAGTATCCTCTTACCTATTACAATGTTTGCCTTCTACTTAATGGTGATATCAGCTTAACTTTTGCAGATGCAAATTGAATAACCAAATGTTTACTTGTTTTTCACTTAGAAGTATAGACTCTTTCTCTGTTTAAATGTGATATAATTCTAGTTATATCCCTCTCGGAGAGAGGGAAAGGCAAAGGACTGGAGGTCTTTGTTCTAAATTATGGAAGAAAAACATTCAGGACTTCAGCATTGGATGTTTCCTGCAAAATTTTCCTGTAACTTGTCTGTGAGAACTAAAGCTGAAAATATTCTCTAGTGGTTTGCTGTACTGTTCTAAGGAGGGTTTTGTAACTTGTATGAAGTGAGATGAACAAGGCAACAGGTCTTTGCTTTTAGTTCCCATTCGTCAACCCAGCTGGGTTAATGTATGCATTTCTTTTTTTTTTTTTTTTTTTTTTTCTGTTTGTGAGCAAGGCTTTACGCTACAGCCACAGAAATAAGGCAAGTACAAGCATTCTGCATTATTTATATTCATACATTCATAATCATAATTCATATTCATTATCATGTTTATGGGTATAGAAAACCACTCCAGCCCATGCTGAGGACACCAATGACAACAGGTGCCCTAAGTCTTATCTGCATCTACATGGCCTTTCAGAAAGTGCCAAACCTGTTCTCATTCATGCTGCATCCAGCCAGTAGACATCATTTCTCACTGTACAGTAACACCTCCCTCTCCTTCTGCCCTCCAAAAAAAAAAAAAAAAAGCTTGACTCCCAACATTCCTTTCATGTCTTACAAATATCTGTGCAAGTCCTTGGCAAGAAGCTGTCTCTGTTCCTTACCACTAGCCAGTCCACTTCTGCCGCCTTGTATGCCTGTTTCTTCCAGCACTTATTCTTATAGTTAAAGTACCAGAGGAGGTGTGTACCGTGGTTTTAAACACCCTGAATACAAATCCCGTGTATCATTAGCATAGGCAAGTAGTATGAGAGAATGTAGAGGCATGGGGTGCCGCTGGATATTTGGCTTTCTGTGGCTTTTATTTAAAAAGGAGATGAAACATGAAAAAACCATAAGAAAGGAATGCTGCAGTGTAAACCTTAAGGACGTCATCGTGTATGTGTTACTCTATGGGAGATATGCCTTGTGTGGCAGGACAAGAAGTGACTGGGCAGGCCTCGGGAGAGGTAGGAGTGTGCTTTTGTGTGGAAGCCGTGACCTGGAACCCCAGAGCAGGCTCACACTGTCGGGAACAAGGGTTGACTAATTCTGGCAGTTCCTGCTCTCTCTTGTGATTTGCTTTTCAGCTTTAGTGTTATATTAACTCCTTCGGGGCAAATGTGTTGTTGTGTTCCCAAACCAACACATTCATCAAAACCAGGATCGTTTTCTGTACATCCATTTCTTTTACTGTATTATACTGCATCAATTTACACTGCACATAAATCTGGAAAAAATGTGTTTTGGGATTTTTGTTTCCTCATTTTAATACCTATCACTGTAGTACTATACCGAGGGGTTAGATCTCTGGGGAAATTTCTTTGCACTGTACTAATGATGGTCAATTGACATCAGTTTACATCCAGGAAATGGAATAATAGCGAGATTTTGTCCCTTGTCTGATCCTGAGCAGAACTGCCTCTGGAAGTGCAGAGAAGGTATTCTTTTGAGAGGAGACTGGCACTCTGTTGCAAAGGTTGCCCTGATGCCACGCCCAACACTCGATTAAGAAATGTCTTGCTCCTGCTGGTTCTGCAGACTTTGTTTCAATCTCTTAATTGCTTTTGGTAAGCTTTGAATCAGAGCAATCAAGAGCAACATTCTCATAATAATGATGGTAAAACCTGAAGCTTCTGAAGTGAATTCCCATGTATCCTCATCCTAGCGGGTCTGTTAGTGAATCAACATGCAGTCTAGCAAGGAGGAAACTTTTCAAGTAGAACTTTTCCTAAGCAGATAAAAATACACATCTGTAGGTCTCAGTCTCAAAATTTGGTTAATGTAAAATCTCAAATGCCGTATAAGAGAACAGCTACAAGTCTGTTGATGTAAAATTGCAAGTATTGTTCTCTTGTGTAAATAGTCTGTCAATATTACTGGAGGTACCAAAGTAGAAAAAGTAGAAAGAAAACTCTGCTCACCAAGGAGACAGTCCTGCTCCACTTGATGGTTCTGGGAGAAATTGTGTTTTGTAGGACAGGAGCAGGATCAATTTCAGATTCTTTATTTCTTTAGCCTTTGCTGCTTTCGGTGGAATTACCTTTTTTTTTTCTTTTTTTTTTCAGTAGCCTGAAACACATTCCAGAAATAACTGTGTGAGGGAGAAGCATAAGAATGCCAAGGCTGCTGATGAATAAGAGACTTTGTGATGAATCTTATAAAATTGGACCTTTAAATTCAGACAGTGGTTCTCCATTACTGAGTCTTTTGTTGCCTCCTTTTGAATTGGAGAGGAGAGGAGAAGATGTTAAGTGTTGTCCTGCGACACTTCCCTCCAGCCTACCTGAATTACCAGAGGGATGGATTGCTTTGACTGGGGGGGTGGGGTGGAGGAAAATGCTGAGGAAGTTGATTCACTGTTAAATGTGAAGATGCAGCAATGGTATTACTTCACTTCTAAGACTACCCAGTTTTGGAAAATTTAAATTTGCATTGAAAGTTTGACTTAGAACTATACCGATCTGGGCTGAGAGATGATGATGAAAACTTTCAGTTTTAAAATCACTATTTTGTAAATAGACATTCAAGTCTTGTTGACTCCCCGTCCCTTGGAATATATCTCTCTCAAAGCTGAGTGTTTTTTTCAGTTCTGAACTATTTTCCAACAGTTTGTTCTAAGTTATTTAAGATTTGTTTGGTTAATACATCAACTTGGAGCTTCCAATAAGGTGAATTTGGATTGTGTGTATATTTTATCCAGGCTGTGTTAGAATCCCAAACATAGAATTTTTCCCTGCTGAACTAATAGGTAATAATTAATATGTAAACACAGATGTGTGAGCTGTCACTTCAGGAAGGGGCACTTGATGCAGTGGAGGAACAGTATGAAGGAACTGCCTGTAGTTTGCTGGGTTTAGGAGTTCTTGCTTGTGAAAGCTTGCAGTTAGCAGAATTGAGTCTCATAAACTTGCCTTTAAACCTTCATTAGTTCTTCATTAGGTGTGACAGGGCATCGCATAAATGTCTTTGGAATTAATCCATTGTTTGAAGCTCCTGTGGTGTTTGTTAACTCAAACACCTCCAGAGAGAAGTGCCTTTTAATAGTTCTGTACTTTTGCCCCTTCAGTTATTGCAGGAGCTCCTATTGTGTCTATTTATGATATTTCCTTCTCTCCAAGTTGAAGCATGAAGCTCTTGCAGCAAACACTGCAGCATCCTTTCAGCATTGCAGCCAGAGCCATCAGCCTCTAGCTTCAAGGGAGCTGCCCTGTCTCCACAGATTGCTTCCAGCTTTTTGTGTTTGCTGCTGGTGTGCTGGCTTGGCAGTCCCTCTCATCTGGGAGAGCTTTTTAGAAGACTCTAATCCTTATTTCATGTAAAAATCTTCTGGACAAAATGTCTAGCTCTGGAATTGGGCTGCTGCTTTCCACACTGTATCCAAGTTCTGTGTTTGACTTCTTTATAACATACAAGGGGTTTGGCTGGAAAGACTGGGCTGCCCCTCTGTGCTGCTTGTCCCGAACAGTTGCAGCAGCCAGCATCCCTTCAGATCTCAGGGGGAGACCTCCTAGTGCAGTGGCAAACATCTAAACCTTTTCAGTCCTAGGGGGAATCTGCCCCGGCAGGGGGCTTGTTGGGGAGCTTGATGGGGTCTGTGGCTACATAGGACCTCCTTCCTTTTTCAAGACAGAAGCCAGGAGTGGGTGCAAAAGCTTTCAAAGGCAAGGCAGCCTTTTTTCCCCTCCTCTGAGGGTAGCACCCTGGTAGCCCGTGCCACCAGCTCCACCTGATGTAGAGGTCCACTGACCTCCCCTTCCCTTCTCTCTGCAGACCAAAGGTGTCAGATGCACTCTCTGCCCTCCCTGATGGTTTTGTTGTGACAGGGCATCCCAGGAACATCGTCCCTCAGAAGAGCCCTTCTCCTGTCCTGTGCACACTTATTGGGATAGTGCAGGTCTGCCAGGCTCACACACCATGGATGAGTAAGTAGTGGATACGGTGGTATGGTGATACGCTCCTGATTTCTAGCCTGATGGTTTTCTGTGTGAAACCTTGCAGAATGATGTGGGGAGGAGAAGACAAGCACGCTCCTCTTTTTGGAATGCTTTCCATGACTAGTTTTGTCCTCTGCCCTTCAAAAGCTGGTATTACAGGGGGAAAAACATTTTGAAGGGAATGAATAACCTGTCGTAAGCCAGTGTTGCTTCTTGTGCTTGCTTGAGAGAATTCATTACGATGCCTGTTCTTCTAGCTGGGGAGCGCAGCACTGGCCTCTTGGGAGGCAGATAGCAAATCCACAGACTTGTGGACACATGTGGTCCTCTGCAGGTGTGCTGAGATATCCTCTTCTCTTGTGCCAGGAAGTGACAATCTACCCTCCCAGTCTTAATCAAATAGATAACATTACTGTGAAAGTGAATCTCTGTTCCTAAGGCAAGATGGAGGAGCTGGTATCCTCAGTTCTGTTCAGAACTTGCTAACCCTGCTGTTATGGGGTCATAGAAAGTATTGCTTCAACTCAGAAAATACTGAATATTCTGAAATTTGCAGTATATACCTGCCCAAGAAAAGCTACTGTGTGTTGTACTTACTGCAGAATAGCATGGAAGGGAGGAATTTTCTGCCCCGTCTAAAGGTTTGGGTTTTTTTTTTTTTTTTTTTAAGGATTGGGCTGTTGCTTGGTGTTATTGCCGCAGATCTCCAGGACTAATATCCAGACCTGTACAGGTTTTGCAGGCTTCTTTATCTCTCATCGCTGCCCTCCTCTCCCTAACACCAGCTTGCCACTTCCTCATCCATTTAATGAAGACAGAGGGCTCTTTATTGTATGATGCTCAAAATGTAGTATGACAGTATTGCAGAAGAGCTAGTGGAGTGGTTACTACCAGGTGTTTGGTGTTTTCTGTTTCAGGGAGATCTGTAGCTGCAAGAATGGCTTCTGTCTTAGTCCCTGTATAGGAAGGGAAGGCAGGCTGGGGATGCCTTGTTGCATGGCACCATCTGTGCTTCCCAGGGGCTGCAAGTAGATGTGGATTGTGGTGTGAGTTAGGTCCATCTTAACTTCCTGCAGAGGAATGACACCTACTGCTCAAACAGAGGAGAATGTGGAGCTGGCTCTCACAACACATGGAAATCTCTGAGCTGGCGAACAAAATAGATATGAAAACCCATACAGAATCTCCAAAAGATCCGATTTTAGACCACATTTTTTTTCATGAGGGAGGTATGGGCAGATCTGTCATCATATAAAGGCATCAGGATTGTTTTGTCTCTGGCCGCTCAGGAAGGAAGAAGCTAAGGTTTTAGTATAGGATGTGCTTTTAGTTTGCTGATCAGATCACCTGATGTAGGTACTCCTGCTGTTTCTGTTTCACCTTCTGTTTTACTCCAAGTGAGCCTGCACTGATCACAGTGTTGTCTTTTCTGGCGGGCAGACAAATAAAGCAGGACTGATCCAATTGTTGTTTCATAACTGCCTCTTGGAAGACACATCCATCAATTTGTGGACAAGTTCAATAACCAGAGCATGTTTTCTTCGCTTTTGAAAATGTGGCTCATGAAACACATGTTGTTCTTTGGAAGTAAAGTGCATTTTAATGCACAGTAAAAGTCTCTGACAAAGAGAACATGTGTAGCCTACAGGGAAAAGTAGCTTAATTCTCCTCTCTTGAAAGATTAGTTTCATTTTAGAGCTTCTCTCCCCACAATGTCATTAAAATAAGATGGTGCCTGTGGTTGTCTTCGACAGTTGAGCCATTAAGGCAGTTAGGATTTGGAAAGCTTTCTCAAAATGAGTTAACATCAGTAGCAGCCTATCATTGTCTCAGAGAAGGACATCTGTGGGTTTTTTCTTCTATCAAATTTTAGATAGATATTTTAAAAAGGCTTATTGCAAATATTCCCTTACTGAAGAAGAGCTCAACCATCACTGAATGTAATTGTATTCTCATATGAAATGATCCTTTGGCCCATTAGTATCTTGTGTTTCTTCTGGCAAGTAGATTACATGCAGTGTAAGCCTTAGAACTGAATTCTTACTGCAGTCATTGTACAGATTAATTTATTTTAAAAGTGATGGTTTTTTTTCATATTCTACAAGTATGTATACTTCTTAATATTCTCTAACCTCATGCAAATCACAGATTAGGTGAGTTTGGAAGGGACCTCTGAAGATCTGTGGAAGCTGCACACATTGGATTTTAGAACAGCGCTTTAAATACCTGACAAGAACTAAGTCTTCATACACTGTGCTATTCTGATTGAAGATGAAATAAATTTTGGCTCAGAAGCTTTCAAATGCATTGCTGATCTCCCAACGGCAGCAAGCAGCTATTGATTTAATCTCTGGTAATCATTTCAGAGTTACCCTTATGTCATGGCCATGTTTTTGTCCTTCACCCTTGATTGAGCTTTTGAGCAGTGAGCATCTGGCGAAGATGATGACAGTGATGAAAGTATAACTATTCAGAAAGAGGCATCAAGGATGTTTACACCAAAAGGTTTATGTTGAGCATTTGGCTTCATAGCTGAAAGGTGAAGCAGTGAGATCTTGTCAGAAGGTCAGTCGTTCCGAGAGTGATTGGACAAAGTCACCAGGGCATTGCAAAATTTGGTCTCACGTTACAAGGAGAGGTCACACTGGTTGAAATTTCAAGCTAATGAGGTAGTCATCTCTTGATTTTTATTTTAAAAAGAGGTCAGCATTTCCTGCTGCCACAAAGCTAGCCTCCAACAAGCCAACCTGTCCTCTACCTTTTCTTGCATTATTAGATGTTGAGTTGGCAGTGGACTACACTGATGATCCTGCTCTTGCCTTTCTTTTCTCCATGGCAAAGCTACAGCCTGTGTGTACCTGAAAATGTGTGTAGGTCTCAGGTCTCTGCAGGCATTCCCTCCTCTCTTACCTTAGTTGCTTTGTTACCTGTCTGATCACTACTGGTCATATGTTTAAGGAATGAGTCCTTGATTAGCTGATTTCTAAGTAATGGCACGGTAACAAACACAGCCATCCAGGTTGAAATGACAGCAAATCTAGTAATTCACCAGTACTGGGCTAAACTTAATATCCAGGTGCGCCAAGACTTACATGACCGTGTTGACCAAGCAGGCAAGCAGGAAGCCAGATATGGCTCTTTGGGTGAGGAGAGACTCAGACCAGCTGAGGGGCTTGGGGAATGCTGAATTCCCTGATCAGACAGTCCTCCTTTACTGCTGAGCTGCAGAAGCAGTGCCTGGATTTGTTAACTAATGACCACATCCCATGTCTGCTCCCCCTCTGTGCCGGTTCTGTCCTTGGTGTGCATAGGCATGGGAATACTGCAGAAGGCAATACTAGCCCCACGCTTACACCTCTGTTGACGTAGCTAGTCAGTTGGGAACTGATTATTCTGATTTTGGAAGGTATAGGTGGTGGTTTTGGAGGTGTGTGTTTCCCTGGTGTCAGAGATAGGTTCTGCTCCCAGGCAGTTGCAGTGGATGACCTTTGCCTTTATGGAGAAGAGATTTATTTTATGTAAGTGTACTTCAGTTTTCTCACTTTCCATTCTTATATTGGAAGGAAGGAAAAACTTAATTTCCTACTATTTTTAAGGAAAAAAATAAGTGGGATGATGAAGTGGGCCACTTAGTCACTCATGGACAGTTGGAGAAGAGATTTATTTTATGTAAGTGTACTTCAGTTTTCTCACTTTCCATTCTTATATTGGAAGGAAGGAAAAACTTAATTTCCTACTATTTTTAAGGAAAAAAATAAGTGGGATGATGAAGTGGGCCACTTAGTCACTCATGGACATTTGGGGAGAAGAGTAGGGTGGCCAAGGGGTTCCAGGCACCTCTAGACACCCAATTTTTTCACGCAAGTGCTTTTGACTGTGCTCATATGTTTTATTTCATGAGTTTTTAATGTTAGCATCCTGAAGGCTTGGGCTTAAGTATAAAATGCCTGTTTCAGCTCCCTCAAGCTGGAAGGGGGTTAAATTCAGGATTTCTGTTCTCTTTACTTGAAACAGTTGATGTATTTGTGTGGACGGGGAGAAGGTGGTACCTACTCATAAGGATTATTACTTCATTACTGATTTTACAGCTTGTCCTTTGTTTCTTTTCACCTACTGTATGCTGAGTTCGTTTGGATCCAGCCACAGCTGAAATAAAAGGCTGTTTTGCTGTCTGTGTTCACCTGCCTAAAAAGCTACCGTGAGTGAGGAGAAATAGAGAAATACTTTGAATCCGTTGGACACATTAGGAGAGCTCTTTGGTCCCATGGTACTCATTGCTGTGGGCATGCGAGAACTGAAATAGTAATTGTAATAGTCTGGTTTCTTTTACAGCCTCTCAAGGCAAGTGCTTGTGATTATTTGCTGTTAGACACAAGTTGGAAGCAATGTGTACATCAGGTTTTGGGAACCATTGCATAAGCCTTGTGTCAGGGAAAAAGAGCCCTGGTAGATTCCTATGTGCTAAGGGAATTTCTTGCAGTACCCTTTATCTGCAGCATAAATGTCATGAGTTATTTCAGAAAGATACCTCTTGAAAACAAATTGCTGAATTTATTTAGTTGGTGGATCAGAAAGGCATTACTCTCTTCTACAGCTTTTGCTCCAGTATCCTGCATAGTGCTTTATCCTGCATAGTCATCCTGCTGGGCAGCGGAAGGCGCAGGAGGAAGGAGGGTCACTGCCTGCTATGAAACCTCTCATCCAGCTTCACGTTAACAGGCTCCTTTTTTTCTGGCCTGTGTAATACCTGCTAGCTGCCCCTTACGGCATGTTTGCACAAGGATCATTTGTGCAGTGCGTCTGGCCCCAGAATTAGACCAATCCAAATCCATCTGTAAGATTTCTCCCTGGTTAGACTGACCTTGGGAATAAACCTGTTCCCTGAGGCTATGTCTGTTTTTGTTTGTGCTGGGTCAAAGTATTAACTGTTAGTCAAATTTGCTAGCTAGTTCACGGCTTATTAGAAGTAAAGCAGACAAGCTAACACTGAATGGACTCTCTAAAGCTGTGCTCATATTCTGCTTCCCGCCACACACAGGGACCTGACCTCTTTCCTCTTAGCAGTGGTTTTGTATACAAGAAGCTTAATTTGTCTTTATAATCTCATTTGTCAGTAAAACCAGCTGTGATATGAAATGCGAAAGCCCATCTCACCTGATAAAGAAAAATACTCTTTTACTCTGTTATGCAGAAGATAACTGGGCAATATAGAAGTGCAACCCGTTTGCCTAACAGAAGTGAATATGTCAACTCTGAAACTCTAATAGATGTAATTTACTGACCCTTAATGGCTTTTCTCATCTCTTGAGCATGTCCCCTAGACAGCTTGGGAACTGCCCGGTGCATTGAAGGACAGCATCAGCCCTGAGATGCTGTGTGCTCCCAGGCAGTGAAGCCGCTTTTGTGGATGCAGTGGGAGATGTACTCCAGATTTAGGACTCCTTTTACCCACACCATGGGTGTGACTGCAGCTTTGGGTGCTGGATCCTGAGCAGCTGCAGCTGTGAATTGCTTCCAGCCCTGCCTCTTCCCTCCTGTTTGGAAGTGGTGGTACCGTCTTCTCTATGGGGGAGACAGTGGGTTGGGAGGATTCCTTATGGAGGTTGCATCTGCTCTGAACTGCTTCTCTACCTGGAGTGGCACAATTTCTTGTGACTGCTGTGCTCTGCTTTTATTGCAGCAGTCCTTGCTGTGCCAGAAAATATCCAAATGAGACCTTCCATCCTTTTCTGGCTTCCTCGAGATAGATGAATTGCGCCCTTGAGAGTAGCAATAAATATGTTTGAAATGTTGGGTTTATATTGCTTTTTAACTTTTATATTCCTTCCTTGGTGTTTCAATTAAGGCAAATTAAAAATGAATCACATAATGGGGTATATGATAAGGTCATGCAAGTTAACAATACAAATTCGCTGTGTATGATGGGAGCATAAAAGCAAAATGAGAGGTTTTGGGGGAGTCTTATGATACTAATTCATTAGCGGTGAGCAAAATAACAGACTGAGATTTGCTAGGCTCAGTGGGATCCCAGGATGATCAAACTGTGTACACTGGGATCCCAGATAAACATCCAGACCTGCGGACAGTTAGATCACCCATATTACACCGCCATTTCTTTGCCAGTGCAAAAAAACCCCCACCAAAATGGGGACAAAATGTTGTGTTCCCTTCCACATGTATGATCGTATCTGCAGTAAGTATCCCGTGCTTGTTTTAATTCAGGCAGTTGGTTTGCTGGCTGGAGATTTGCAGCTGGTTTCAGCTTCTGGAGGCTGGGATATTGGCACCACTGAGTGTCTCTTTGAACAGATAAACTAAATGTTACAGGGTTTGGTTTTTTTTTCAAATTTGAGGCAGTCAGTCATCTTCCTAATAATAATGATAATGTATTTTTGTGAAGTATGTTATGTAATTTTCTAAAATCAAAGCACTGAGGCCTAAATAGCCGAGCTTCATTAAGGAGATGAAGTGAACGAAGAGAGGCATCTGGCAGAATGGAGGACAGTGTAAAAATAGCGGCATATGTTAGTATGAGTAGCATTAGTCATTTCTGATATTACGTTGCCTATGAACCTCTGCTCCACTCAAAGCCGAAGACTGAGCCAACAAAGCCAATTTTCAGGACATTAGCACAGTGTTCCTTTCTTCCTGAAAATAAGGGGCTGAAGCTTGGGGAAATTGGAGGTGCCTTTTGGGCAGCAGAAATCTTTGCTACAAGGACAATTCAATAATGTATCCCTAAATAAATCTTCAAAAAGCAAATCGGCAATTTTTGTACTGCCCTTAATATGCTGTTTTCTTAGAACATGTGTCCTGATTCATTGTGATCGGTCAAGACAAGGATCCTGGAGAATATAACTTAAATAAACACACCGCTTATCTTTGCATATTTATTTGTATAGCCTATGTGAAGAGGGTAACTTGCTTTGTGCTGGGTTTCAAAGTTTTGCCTTAGGTTGTAACATGGCTTGTACCAAATAGAAAACTGTATTTCAGAAACATTAATGATTTTTCATACTTCTATCTTGATGAAAGAGGTAATTTCAAACTTTAGTCTTTAATTCTTTGTTTCTGTGTTTTCTTGTGTTCCTTTTTGTCTTGTCCTTTTTCTCCCTTGCACTTACTTTTTCCTACTCTCTATTTTCATCTTTTATGTTGCTTCTAAGAACCATAGCTTGGTGCAAACAGTAGTAGTGCATTTTCAAAGTAGCACACTGTATGTCACAGTAAATCTGGAATCAACATCTTTATAGCTTGTAAACCAGAAGCGTAGAGAAATTAAATGACGCTCTCAACAGCACAGAGAAAGCCGCTTTCCAACCTGGGACTGTAATATAGGTGTTCTGGTTGCATCACTGGACCCAGCTACCTCTGTGGCTAATGGCTGCTTTATTTGTGTGTCCGACCCTTTCAGCTTTTTGTTTTCATTGTTTTCCTAATTTGAAAATTTCTCTTCTGGTCTAGGTTACTTCAGGCCAGGCCCCTCTGGAACTGCTTTGGGATACACATTCACTTGGCTCTCTGTAATGCTTTCCACCATGGTAGTAACATAGGCAGGGTACTGTTTCTTTCGATAGCATAAATATGCTCAATAATAATATGGTGTGATATGGACTACAGAACATGTATCTATTGTTATCCACGGAGAATAGGGGCTTTGGGATTATATATATATAATCGTGTGCAGCATTACATTTAGAAAATGAATGTTTCCAGAAGTAGAGGAAGCGTTTTTGACAGTTTGTTGAAAATTCCCTCATGTCACTGACTCCGTTGTACAAAAAACGTGGTGTAGTGAGCAGGGGGTATGTTAAATGGGAAAGACATGTTTTGCTTCAATAGTTGAAGTGCAAGAGCAATGCACTGTAATAAGGAATGGCAGCTGAGAGTTGTTTGCTAAGTGGAGTTTTTCTATATTTTAAGATTCTAATAGTAATAAATACAATAACCCTATATGCTGAATGCTTCCAATTGTGAAACAAAAGGCACACCAAAACCAGTTTTCTCATGTAAAGATGGTCAAAATTTGTCTCTGAAATGAAGAAGCTGTTTAGCTCTGTAGAAAGTGGTGAGACCTGTGCTGGTTTGAAGTAGACACAGGAGAGGTTCAGCACTTGCCTCCAACTGTTTTTCTTCACTCCATTTCCAGTTAGCAGCTGCAAATGCTCAGCTTTTCATGTGCATTTTTAAAGTATTTGGTTGGCAGAAATGGGATGATGTAGAAGTTACTTCTCTCAGAGAGGAAATTCATTGGTGAGGTCTAGTGGTCACATGCAAAAAGATTTAAATGAAAAATGTACATATCAGTGTTCATACTTAATCCCTTGTTGAGGTGGAGAGATCTGGAGGAACATGAGTGACTTGGATAAGTAGCCTAAGATTTATTTATCAAGCTATGCTAAATGAATTAAACATGGGTTGCTTTACAACAGCATCACTTTATTTTTTGCATCAGTTTAACTAAGTTGGTTTTAAATCACAGTCTGAGTCACACTGGCATATCTTATTCACACAAATGAGCCTCTGAGTTTTTACCCCCTTGCCTGCTAAAATCCACAGTTCCCTAGCCACTGCTAACATGTCCCATCTGAGAGGTATCTTTTATTCTTCGGCATGATATTCTTTATTTGCCTTCAATTTTTGATTTGCTGTGTCAAACAGGTGGTTTCCTCCAGTACTGCTGCTTAGTCAGTTTGTTCCTATTTTTGCATTTGTAGAGTTGATTATTTCTATCTAAATGTGGAACTTTGCACATTATTGATTGCATCCTCTTTATTCCAGACCATTTCTGCAATTTGAAATGACTTTGAAATGTGAATCCTGTCTCTCTCTAAAGGACTTGAGACTTTACCCATTCTGATGTCAGGCACAGATTTCACAAGTGTCATCTCAGTTCCCATGGTCGCAAATGGGACTATTGAACAAAACTGAATCCTGAATAGACACATACGGGACTCTGTTAGAAGTAGCTGGACAGCTGGATAAGGAAATGTTGATAACTACTGAGTTACTGGTTTTCTAAACCATTTGTGCACCTCTCTTGCCCCCATTGGTTGTATTTCCTCAGTTCATGTGTCAGTGTCAAGATGCATATACTGCTTTTCTTTCTGCCTACTGGCAGGTTACCCTGTCAAAGGGGAACATTAGATCAGATGTAATTTTTGATGACTTTTGTGCTGTTTGGTTTTTGTTACCTCATTGCCATTCATCTATTTCCCTTGTGGCTGCTTAACAACTTGTTTCTGGGTGGTAAAGGCAGGATGGCATTTTGTAATTATTTTAGTTTTTCTTTTTTCGCTTTTTTAGTGACAGTCTTAACCTTCCTTTGTAGACTTTGTGTCTTCCCTCTTCCTGGTGAGTTCCTAAACAGGAGCCTAAACAGGTTTAGGGCCACTGGTCAAATGTTTTAATTGTGGTTGTGTTCCAAAATGTCCTGACTTCCCCCAAATTTTCTCCTGTGTGCTTTCTTTGGTACAAGAAGACAAGGCAGGAAGATGAGTGGCTGTACTGGCTCAGCTGGACCAAAAGTTTCTCTCCCACCTTGCCTCAGACAGTGGCCAGAGGTGGGTGGCCAAGGAAGAGAAAGGGAAAGAAGGAAAACCAGCAGATGTTTTGTTTCCTCCTAAGGTTCTCTAGGATACTATCAGCTCTGGGACTTTCAGAGCCAAGCATAGTTTGGTTTTTTGTTTGTCTTGTTGTTGTTGTTTTGGGATTTTTTGTTGTTGTTTTTTGGTTGTCCCTCAGTAGATTTCATTCTGTGTACTTACCTGCGCTCCCTTAACCTCTTGTGATCTTTCATCATCTACGGCATCCTTTGACAAGGAGTTGCAGAGGTCTTGCTCTCCTCTTGCTTGTTCTTAAACTGGCTTCTCCCAGGATCCTCTGATACTTGGCTTTTTTTTTTTTTTTTTTTTTTTTTTTAAAAGGTGCTGCTTTTTTTTTCCTCT
>NW_009258727.1:14711-15229 GCF_000687185.1 Egretta garzetta
AACTGGGTGTCCCCCAGGGTCTCTGATTCTTTTGTTTTTTTTTTTTTTTTTTTTTTTGTGTAAGAAAGTGCTGCCTCATGTTACCTCCCTGCAAAGTTTCCTCTGTTCCTTTCTGAGGAGTTCTGTCTCATCTCAACAATCCTTGTATGGGAGCTGCTGTCTCCTTTTTGAGTGGGGAGGCCAGAACCTCATGCAAGATTTGAGATATGGACTTTGGTTTATGGATCATGTGTTTATTCAGTAGCATTTTGAGCACCTCTTCTATTTTTTTCCCTAGCAGTTTCTAATGCTTGACCTAGTTAATTCCCAAGGCTTTGACCATGGCTGGTTATTGAGCCAATATTTCACTGACCTTATTGTCACAATCCCAAGATCACTGAATGTCAGTGATCAACTTGCCATCATTTCATGTGTGATATCCATCTCGCCAGTCTGTAAGAGAAGGCTTCCTCCGTCGCTCCATCAGAAGAGCATTCACATCCCACCTTGGCTTTGTGCTGGCTCAGTAAGTTGAACCA
>NW_009258727.1:15243-17607 GCF_000687185.1 Egretta garzetta
AAAAAGAGGCATGGGTTAGTGGCCAAGCACATTGCAAGGAACATAAGCGCTCTAATTTTGGCAGGAGCGTGCAGTTGAGTCATCTTAGCTGTGTCAGTCCCCTGCATGCTTGGGATCTGCTTGTTGGGTTTGGCTTCTACTCCACTTCAGGTTTCCTGGAAGCCTCACCAGCCTACCCTGCTCACCAGAATGAAGTCTGAATCTGTGACTTTTACTCACACCTGGGCAGGGCGGGCCGTTGCCTGCACGCTGGCTTGCAGCCTGCCCTCAATGCCTTTTGTATGGTTTTCTTGAGCTCTTTGGGGTCTGGAGACTGAAAAAACACACATGGCAGTTGAAATTGATGGCTGTCTGGCTGAACTCATATGTACCTCAAGGTCCACCGCTGGCTGATGAGGCCATGAGGCATTTCGTCATTAGATACAACTCTTCTGCCCTCCAAACAAAGCTCAGGGAGACACCCTCCTACCTCTCTGCACCTTCCTTCCTCCCCATTTGCAGCTCCTCTTTAGGCACAGCCCCACATTACACTAGTCCTCCTGGGACACAGGACTTCCATACCTCTCTGCCCCTCCTCCAAATGTATGCCTTTTTTTTTTTCCCCCTCTTTCTACTCCCGAAACCATAATGAAGATGAAAATACCATCCTTCAATTTCTAAATCTCTCTCTCTCTAGTGATATCTCAATGTATTTATGTTTAAGGCAGATACTTGTATAGACCTGCAGCCCTCAAAAGAAGGAACAAGGAAAGAGGATCTCCAGCAGCAGATGTCTCGCAAACACGCCTTGTTGTGAGGACTTCAATGCGCATCTGCAAGTAGTGTTGCTGATGCTGGGTTTTGTCTGTTTAAGGTAACAGCGGTAGCTGGTTCTCCTCTACCCAGCAACTACAGCTGCCACACATGTATTCAAGGGTGCACAGTATTTTTTCCTTTTTTTTTTTGCTTTGGGAAGAACCACTGAAAAATTCACAACTGAAGGTCTTTTACTCATCGAGCTGTCATTGGTAATATAACAGTTATAGACTTTCTCTGGATAACATGGGATTGAATAACAGCGGCCTAATCTTGATTTCTTAAATTTCATAAATGTATGTTTGCATTAATTTCTGAAGATGAAATTATTCTTTTGGTGCAGTGTAGTTGTTGCTGAATATTTAATCAGACTATATCCACATAATAATTTTTTATGTCTTCAGCATAACTTTCTTGTAATTTCTCCTCTTATTAACCTACCACTGCTGTAGCTGCAGATGGTGTTTTTTTTATCATGAACTGTGGGATGACTTTGGAAGGGTATCTGACCTAGAGAGTTGAGGCAAATAGTTATACACTGTACGAGAACTGAATGACTGCAACATTATTTTGGGGATATGAATATGACTGATAAAAGTTTTATCTAAAATGGTTAAGAGTGTTGTTTATATTTTAAATGAAAACAGCAGGCTGCTTTTAGGGAAGGGTGATGAAAGCAGGATGACAGATTCAGGTGGAACAGTGAAAGGAGAAAAATACAAGGTGAGAGATACCTGTTCAGGACAGCTGGGTGGACATACTGAAGTCACAGTGCTTTTGAGCTGAGGAGAGAGCTGTAAATGTGTCTTGCAGATTAGCCCATGAGAAGTAAATGTCAGCGTTGCTTTTGTGTTTTTACAAACCAGGTGAAGCTGATCCCTGGGAAGGTTAGGCTCCATGAAGTGCTCACCAGGTCTAGGAATCACACTGCTTTATTTGCTTATAGTTCATCTGTGAAGGAAGGAAGGAAGAAAACTATATATATTTCAGTGATGCATGCAGTGAGCCTGAAAAGTTCTACTGTTTCTCCTGTCTGCTCTGCTTTTCACCATAGCAGTGTTTCAAATGCCGAAGTCTTCTCTGACTGTGTTGGAGGTGTCCATGGAGGACCAGCGTAGGTAGGATGGGAGTTTATCCAGCTCTAGGCTGAAAACTGGGACGATGCAGGAAATACTTTGGCAATTGTACCAAAGTGATATGTCTTTCTGAGTGTTGTCCAAAATGAGACAAAATAATAGGAATGATTTTTCTTTTCCTTTGGCACTTTCGCAGTGATGCTTATTACTCTGACGTGGCCTTTCCAGTCATTCATGAGACATCCCAAGAGAGTGCCAGAGGCATGACCTGAATTTCTAATATAAGTAATGAACAGGAGCTTTCCCTCTCCTCACCTAAATATGTATTTTAACACTACAGAGAGACAGGGTAGGTTTTCTGTGGCAGGTCATTTTTAAGAGTCTATCACACATTTTTTTTGACAAAACACTGACTTAAATAATACCGTAGCAGAGATAATTAATAACACAGAGAGAAATTAAGAAGCTCAGGCAAGAAATGAAACACACTCTT
>NW_009258727.1:17652-19313 GCF_000687185.1 Egretta garzetta
GTGCACGAAGGCTCTTCCAGATGACATGAGCAGCACAGAGAAAGAGTTTTGCACCAGCAGCACCGATGTGATTTTTGGATGGGCAAAGGAGTGGCCTGTGGCGCTTGAGGCAAGAGGCAGGAACATCCTCTAGGGAAGAGACAGGAGCAGGATCCCAGCACGAGGGACGCGAAGGCTGAGCTGCACCATGGAGCGAGGTAGGCTCGTGTTTTACGTGCCCCGTCTCCGTCCTGCGTGGGTACTGCTGGTCACGCAGGGAGCAGTGCCAGGAGGAAACGTGGCCTCATCTGAGTTGCTTACAGATGTGGAACAAGTGCATTGGCCCATCATATTGTTTAGTCTCTTTAAATTTGTTAATGCATAATAATGTAAGAATTTAGCAAGAAATCCTGTTTCTTCTCACTTCCCTCTGCATTGAGGCTGTGGTCTATATTATTCCTTTTCTTCTTTTACCGCCTTCTCTTCTAATAGTCACCAGATGCCTGGAATAATGGAGTTTTTCACTTCTACAGCAAGTGCAGCACCTGCCATGTGCAATCTCTCTATCTTGAGTGAAAGCTTTAACCAACACTTCTCCCAGACAGAGATTAAGGCCTTGGTATTGCTGTCTGGGCTGGACATGTGATTAATACAGGGTCCCTTTATTGTCACTCTGCCTTTCTGCTCTTCCTCATTAGAAATCAGTGACTCTTCCCCAATTCATTCATGACACAGAGAAAAGAATGCCTAATGATACACATAGATAAAGAAAATATATAGCATGCATTCAGCTACTAAAATGAGCTATTTTCCTACGTGGAGAGGAGATTAAGCAGAGGGTGCATTTGCCTCCTGCAGCTGCTAGTAGAAGCCTCTGACAGACAGCAGCACAATATATATGCATGCGTGCATGTACGTACACATGAAGAACTGAGCACAGTTGCTGTTCATGTATAATTTTGCTTTGTGTTTACATTTTGGTGAAGTGATGTGGTGGCCTGGAGTTTTTTTTTTTCCCTCTGAAGGTTGGAAATGGCTTTGCTCCTGCGAGCTACTGTTTCTGTTGGCACTTGACAGCACCGTGTCAGCAGGGAGAATATTTGCTGGGGTTTGTCCTTGGAGGAACTTCGAGGAGGGGTGTGTGGGTGTGTTTTGGCCAGAGCAAGGTGCCCTGGGGACATAATCCTTCCGCTAATGAATTGCACAATTTACTGGGCTAGGAATGAGTACATTGGTAGTTTGCTGTAACCCTTTTAACACTTAAAGCCAGGGTTTTCTCCACTTTTTAGTGATGCAGTCCTTCCAGATGCAGATGGTGGGAGGATGTCCAGCAGCTCACCTGGGGTTAGGGTTTGATGAGCACAGTTCTGCCATCCTTTCCCTCCTGCCTCCCAGCTGAGCTGCCGGGGGCCATGCTGGGGCTGGCATTTGGGGCTTGCCACAGTTCTGGACAGGCTGGATCGATGGGCCGAGGCCAACTGCATGAGGTTCAACAAGGCCAAGTGCCGGGTCCTGCACTTTGGTCACAACAACCCCATGCAGCGCTACAGGCTTGGGGAAGAGTGGCTGGATAGCTGCCTGGTGGAAAAGGACCTGGGGGTACTGGTTGACAGCCGGCTGAATATGAGCCAGCAGTGTGCCCAGGTGGCCAAGAAGGCCAATGGCATCCTGGCCTGTATCAG
>NW_009258727.1:19487-35683 GCF_000687185.1 Egretta garzetta
AGGCTGTAGTGAGGAGGGGGTCGGCCTCTTCTCCCTGGTAACAGATGATAGGATGAGGGGGAATGGTTTGAAGCTGCGCCAGGGCAGGTTTAGGTTAGATATTAGGAAAAACTTCTTCACTGAAAGGGTTGTCAGGCTCTGGAATGGGCTGCCCAGGGAGGTGGTAGAGTCCCCATCCTTGGAGGTATTTAAAAGAAGGATAGATGAGGTTCTTAGGGATATGGTTTAGTGGTGGGATGGCAGGGTTAGGTTAACGGTTGGACTTGATGATCTTAAAGGTCTTTTCCAACCAAAGCGATTCTATGATTCTATGATTCCCTTCAGCCTGGGTGAGAGGAGGTGCAGTGCAAAGCCCAAGAGGTGCAGTGCAAAGCCCAAGCCAACAAGCTCTGTTGGACACATGCTAATCGGGTGCAGGGGCAGCGTGGATGGATTGCTGATGAAAAGAGGTGGGAGTAGCTCGGTGGAGGGACATCTCAGGTCTGGCTGTTACTGAGGGGCATTTGATGGAGAGCAGACGCTTTATTCTGTGATGGTGAGTTGGTTACGTGTTGCAATGGTGGTGAGACCAGCGTGGCCAGGGCTTGCCTTACCCCAGGGCAGAGGGGGCAGAGCTTCTGGAACTTGGGGCTGCAGGATTTGGACCTGGCTCAAGCCTGGCTATAGGGGTACGTGCCATGGGTGCCGGGAGCAGGGTTAGCAGGTCCAGCGTGGTAGGTGGTATTACAGAACAGAAGAAGCGAAAGCTCACCGTAGATGTTTCTAAACCATAAGGTAGAGTATAAAAAGGAATATGAATAAAACCATATGTATAAATAGATATGTAATTCTGTGATATATGCTTCTTTCTGAGTAAATTCAACTTTAGGAAAGATTTGAATGTTGCACTGAGGTGGCAGTGAATTGGGAAAAACTTCCTAGCTCTAGGCAGCGCAGGAGGCAGCAGGAAGGAGGGAGCGAGCTGTCAGCAAAGGAATAAGGCTGTCAGGAAAGGGACGGAGTTTTCCTTCCGTAAGTACTAAATAAACTCAAATGTCTGCGAGTCAGAAAAGAAACCGGTTGAGAGGAGGCATGCAGGGGCTAGTGCTTTAATGTATTTGAAATAGTAGCTCAAGTTTGGATCTTAGTAATCTTGTGCCATTTGGGGGAACCTGTCTTGATGTTCTATGGGGAAAATAAACCCTGGCTTCATGTAGTGGTGAGTGAGGACATCAAGGGACTTTGTGACTGTGTAGCTGCATTGTGGAAATACACAATTTTTTCTTCTTTGAGTCTGTTTCTGAGAAACGTAAACCAAAGTATTTTTAAGAAACACAGAGAAATATTTCAGGCTTGCATGCACCTCATGCATCTGTATGGAAGTCAGGGACTTAACTGTTGAGAGTCCTGTATAACGTGGGTGGGAGACTGCTGCTATTTAGTGTGTGTTCTGAGTGTAAGGAAAGCACCCTGCTCACTGCTGTTCTGCATTTCCCTCGTGCTCAACCTAGGTGGTCTTGGGCTTTTGTGAATCAAGTAACTGACAGAAGTAAGGATAAAAAAAACCCACCAAATTGCCATCACAGTGTACTGCCTCCAAAATGTACTGGATTCACCCCAAATCATAAGGTGGCAGTGGCCATAAGTGCCTTCCTTTATCTTTCAGTTGGTTTTACTTCTGTTTTTAATGTTTTAGTGTAGCAAAGCTTTTCTCATCCCAGCACCTCCCTGAGAAACTTATTATGCTGCTGTATGAACTGACCTGGTTAATAACTCCATTTCAATATTGATTTTTTTTTTTTTTTAAAATGCATTAAGTTCCGTGGGCACCTGAAACTGGCAGCTTTCTTTGGCAGTGGTGCTGTGGATCAAGAAACCAAACATCAGATCTCACAAAGAGGGTATTTCCACAAGCACCTGTTCAGTTTGTTCATAGAGGTATGCCTCCAGCACAGGATGAGTTTCATTCTTGCAGCTCTGGCAAATGAGCTGTGACATCCTCTTACTGGTGATGCTGCTGCAAATAATCAGCAAGAAGTTACTTTCCTGGATAAAGTGCATTTAAACGCCAGTGAAGGAGAGGACTGTGATTTATTTTGATTGTTTTTCCCCCGTCATATTTGCATATGGCAGTATGTAATATGAGCAGCTGTATATAATGATTTTTTTTTTCTCTCTATGACACCATAAATCAAGAGAGAGGCTAAAAGAAAAATTAATTGCTTTTAGTGACATTGCCTTTTCCTTTGAAGAACCCAGGAAGAGCTTAGATCTGGATGCTTCAAATGAACATATTGTTATATTTGTCTTGAATACCTTTTTGTGTTAGGTAATGTCTCTGTGAGGCAAGTATCACCTGAATATAACAAATATTTAGCATTGGCCTTCTTTGTTTTCATTCTCATTCCCAGCTCAGTGTTATAGAAGTAGTTCTAGAACTATTCATCAGAGGTTTTGATAAACGTTTTTCTATCATTGTCAGAGTGATTAAGATGTAATAACTTGTTTGAAATAGGCTTGACAAAAAAGCATTGAATAGCATAGCGCTATACTAGCTATTGCAGAACAGCTGTATTTTTTTCCCCTACCGAAGAGGTTATAAATTAGGGTGTTTTACTGTGCAAACTCAGTCCTTTTTCTTACGTTTGGCTTCATTTAAATTGACAAGAACGTGAAAATAAATGTGACAAAAATAGGTATAATCACTCAAAATTCTGCATTAAGAGTACATGAGTGTGAACTGGGGGCACAGAGGTCCATTTGGAGAAAGAGAACGTAAACTTAGTCTGTAATCTGTGTGTAACAGGCTCAGATGATACCAGTTTAAAAAGCATAAGAGCCTTGGAAGGAACTTAATTGAAGAATTTTACTTGCTCGCTTGCTAGCTTGTGCACGCATGCGTGCATGTCTGCTTGTTTTTCAGACTATTGTGCCAGCACGGTAACAGTTCTCATTTGGCACGACACGACTTCAGAGCGCTGAGACTGTGATGCTTGTTTCATCCCAGCATCTGGTGAGATTAAGTATTAGCGCTGCTGTTTAATGAACAGTTTGTGGATGTGAATGACTATTTGGGGTTGTTTTTGTTTCCTCTGGTTTGTAGCCAACAAAGCCGTCGGGAGGAACAAAGCCTTCTGGACTGCCGACTATATAGAATTAATTTACAGCTGCCAGTTTACATTAGTTGTTCTATTTATTCTGCTTGGGTGCTTTTTTGAGGAAAGGAGTATTTCTTAGTCAATTGTCTTGCGAAGAGAAAGGAATTCAAGAAATGTGAAGCAAACAGATTTCCACTAATTAGTCAAGCTTTTGGCAGCTGAGTTGTTTGCTCCCTTTTCTTACGATTTTATGTTATACGAAAGGACTGAAGTTTGAAGACAGAATTTAAGTTGGGGTCTGAACTTTGTCTTTACCCTCCTGCATTCTGCTTTGGTGATGCCGGGGCTAGGTGAATAGCAGCTATAACCAATTTTCCTGTCTGCCTTCTTAAAAGCTTGGCCCTACTGAAGGTTTTGACAAGCAGAGCAGCATACGTCTCTTGCCTCTTCAGCTCCTAAGGTGCCGTAGGTTTATCAGGAACCCCGAATGCTCCTTTTTTTTTTTTTGTAATGTTTCCCTGTAATTCTCCTCTCTGTCGCTGTTTGTGTCAAGCTCTGGGTGCGTGTGACAGCTGCTTGACGCAGCCAGGGACTGCTGGCTCTTGCTGCTGGGGTTGTCCAAACCTGTGCACAACCCCGCACCCCCTGAGGGGTGACTCTGTGCATTAGGTGGTTGTCAGTGAGGGCGTGAAAGAACCTGAGAGTTCATCCAGGAGCCTTATGGATACGTCTGGATGTGGATAATACAGACTGGCTGATGTCTTTGCCTGTCTTCTAAAATAATTGCTTTGGAGGACTCAAGTAGTTCAGAAGGGGATTAGATGGTTTGCTTACAGTAGGATCAGGCACACTGGGAGATGTACCCTTCTTCCCCACGCCCAGTGGAGCCAGAGCTCTTTGTTGCCCAAATTACTGAGAATGGGATCAAACTCGGCTAAATATAATCTTCTACAATCCTGCACAGAGGGTTACTTCTCCCCCTCCCCTCTCCTGGTTTGCAGGGTGGGGAATAATGCATTGTGGGCCTATTTGGAAACCAAGTGGAAGGTAATAAGACATGAAACATCCCAGATGTTAAGAAGAGACCCTGCAGGGTCCGGGGAGCCCACTCTCTGCTGAGGCGTCCCCAATGAACTGTCAGCTCTGAGGCAACGCGAGGAAGTAAAGTCTCTTTGGGTGTTGGAAATAATTTCCCTTCTGCTCATTGTAATGAATGGTCCCTTCTGTAATTCAGTCTTAAACCTTGGCAGGTAGCAATTACAGTATCTCATGTATTCTGATGCAAGTGTTTAATGAGAGGTATACCAAGCATAGATAGATACATAGGCATATATATATACACACATCTTTTGTTTGGTTGGTTTTTTCCTTTTTTCATCTGGTGAGAAGGTGTTTTTGCTCCATAGTCGGTTAATTCTAGTGGGCATGGTACCTGCCCTGCGATCTCTGCTTTCTTCTGTCTTGGTTGGACTTTGGCTTTGGAGCTTGCAGGTGCCTAACTGTGGCCATGGTGCAGGTGTGCAGCTTAATTTGAGAAATACTTTCAGCTCCTATTGTGGTCTTTATTCTTTTGAAGGTCTTTTAATTCATTTGGAAATATCCACTTCATGAATGTTGTTCTTTTAACTGTTTCGTATCAGATATTAGAAGTATTTGTGTGCTCCATTTAATAAGAATTTTATTTATTGTGTCAAAAGTTAATTGATATGTACTATGTGAAAGGTTTCAAAACCTTATTAGCTAGTTTTGCATTTCTAAGATGGTGCTGGGTTTCTTCAAAGTGTACTTTGACATACATTGGAGTACTTACAGTTAAAAACAAAAAACCAACCCTCCCAAACGCACCATAACCCAAAACTAATAGTCAGTGAACTATCAAAAAAAAAAGGTATCTGTCTTTTTTTTTTTTCCCCTCTTGTAACCAATCTTTAAAGTGGTCTTGAAATAATGAATAAGACTGTTTAAAAACAGTTTTTCATCATTGTAATTGAAATGTCATTTCCCTCTAAAAGCAGCTCTCCACAATATTGAGAAATAGTAATTGTGTTGTATCAAAAATATACCCAACAATTTACTGTTTTCTAATACTTTTCTTTATCCTGAATAAACATTTATGAAAATACAATATCCTCTTGGTTAAAAAACAGAATTGTCAAATTTTACTAGAAAGCTTATTTTTTTGTTGCAAATTGTTGTGCCTTTATCATCACCAGAGATACTGAGCTTTCACCTTTCTTAAATCACATATAAAATGAGTTCTTTAAATGAAATCCATGCCTCCTGATGCCTAACTTCTATGCCAGTGAATCTGGCACTCAAAAAAACTCTTAGGGAATCCTCTTTTTGAACACAAAAGCCCAGGGCATGTTGGGTTGTCTTCAGAAGATGTAAAGCTGAGTTTTTTTCTATTGCAGTTGTGGGAGGTTTTATTCCTGTGGTTAACTTTGGTCCAGACGTGTGGCTGGTTAGCTGGCTGGTAGTGATGAGATGTTCAGAACGATTGCTCGACAGCTGGAGGGAGTTTACAGGTGTGTGGCTTCGCCTTGGTCACATCCAGTTCCTCTGCCATGGACTAGAGCTGTAGACAGCCTGGGTACCTGAGACAGTAGGGCAAATATAGGATAATCTTGTATAATACTTCAAGTCAATGTTTTCCTCCTTGTTTTTAGTACAAACAAGAGGACCAATCAAATGGTTTTTGCCTTAAATTGTGAAAAGTTTATGGACGTTTAGATCCTTTTAGTGTCCTGCTGGTTTGATCACTGGTTTTGCTTTTTGGAGTCACTTGTAGAAATTCCCTATGGTTATCTTTTGTCAAGGAAATTTTAGTTATTATTTGCTATCTTACACATTGTTTTATGTTACAGCTGAATAGAGAATCAAATTTCTTCATTAACTACTACATGCCCATGCAGCAATCAGAAAACCTTAGGACTTGAGCAGATGGGAGAGAACTAGCATACTTCTCAGTACCTGGCTTCTTTATTCCATGTAGTTTTCTTCTGTGCTCTATTTTTGTAAGCATCTAAAATCATTGAGCTTAATTTCATTGTTATTACTGAATTGAAATGTCTTACAAAGAACTGCAGAGCAACTTAATTTCCTTCTTTCTCTTTAATTTGGCAAAAACATCTGTCTATCACTATCTATTACACCATCTCAGTCAACAGAGGCTTGATCCTTGTCTGGCGTGCAGAAGGGAAATTCCCCTGCCATGCAGATGTGCAGAGTACAGGAGTCGGTCAGTATCTCCATTAAGCTTCCTTAAACATTTTTTAAGAGTAAAACCTTTGACTAATTTTGTGGTTGAAGACCTTCATGTCAAGTATGGGTTTCCTGATTTTTCTTTCATGTGTACAAATGACTGAACAAAAATATTGTCTGTTGACTATATTATAGAAATATATGTTCAGAGCATACATAATTAATAAGACCTTGTAAAGTAATAGGTTATATATAAACTCCCACAAAAATACTTGAAATTACATATATTTTTTTCTTTTGAATGTTTTCAACTCCTGACTTTTTTTCTTTCTTTCCTTCTGGTGTTTTTATTGGAGCTGATGACAATATTGTGTTAAAAGGCAAACCTTTTTACTCACTGTTTTCATCATTGCATGTATTCTTTTTAGGGAGATCCGATGGGCTAACCTCAGAATAGTGTGCTTATTGATTACTCTCAAGGGAACAAATAAAGCAGAAAATCTTTGGGATATTTCTGGGTTTGTTTTGTAGATACCGCAAGTGTAGCTATCCAGTTGTGTTACCTGATTTTGAACCTTTTCCCCTTTTTATTCCTGCCACAGGTGGGAAGTGGGTAGTGGGCAGAGCAGGTACGCACTCGCAAGCACAGCGAGTGTACTTTCAGACAGACCTGCCTGCTTGTCCAGATTCATCTCTGCATCTTCTCTGAGCTGGATCTCTTACGGGAAGACTGGAAATGAGTCAGTAGTGGCAGTACAGTGGCAACCACCACTGAGGCTGAATCCTGTATTTGGGTCTCAGTATCCAAACCAGAAATGGGACTAATGTAGTGCCCTCACATATATATGTATGAAAAGTATGCATTTTAGTTTATATTAGGTGAGGAAAAATAGCTCCTGTATTTGCTAATATATTTTAAACATGATGATTTAGAATGAATGTGAGAAAGATAAGAAGGCCATTTTGTGAAGCCTTTTGGGTGTTACTGAAACATCAGGCTGTTCAATTTTGGACACTTGACTCCTAAGCCAACCTGTCTCCCTCGGACTCTCTTCTAGTGAATGGAAAGAGAGGAATTTCCTCCAGAGGGACGTTCAAAATCTCCAAATTAAGTACCTAGTCTGGATTGCCTTCTGTTGCTGCCTCCGTAAGCATGCTCTGCAGTCAGCGAAGAGGATGGGGCTAAGTTACCTGTGGATATGCTTCCCCTGCCCCTTGCCTGTCCAGTGGGGTGGTGGTTTGGGTTCCAGTATGGTGGTGAGGGAGAGAGGTGAGGCAGTGTGGACATCAGATTCTTCAGTTGCAGGATGTAGTTGAGGGCGGGGTGGGATTTGACAACTTGTTCATTTGTTTGAATTAATTCCTGTACATGCTCCTAAAACTCCCCATATTTTAGAGAAAGCTGAATAAGTGACATTTTGTAGGCTAGCCATTCTGTTGTTATCTAAAGAGCTCTTCTGTTTTCATGTGGAGGGCACCTCATTCCCACGGTCAATACTGCTCCAACAGCCCTTTGTTCATCTTTGCCTCTCTTCTTGCCCCTTCTGGATGGAGGGGCATAAATCACTTTGAAACATCTAGCTAAAATGTCAGGGTACTTAATGAAGCAGTGACACAGCTAGTTATGTTCATCATGAAGAATTTAAACAGAGAAGAATAAACTAAACCAGCAACTTCATAAATATAAAGGTATGTTTTCCTGCAAGAACTGTAACAGTTCTCTGGTGTCTGTGCATCATAGACCATTCCAGTATCTGGTTTTAATGTGTGTGCCTTACAGTGACTGTGCAGTTAGCTGAATGAATGTTCCTTTGGCAGCCATAACTTTGAATCGACTAACTTTTATGTGCTTAAATTTCCCCTCTAGTATTTCTCCCTTTTCTCATTTGTTTTCCTTCGGAAAAGCAGTAAAGAAACTAGCAAAAGAGAAGGAAGGGAGACACGATGGAGAAATGCCATAATTCAGTTGAATGCATATTTGGATTGAGAAGAATCGTTCTCTTTAAAATTCATGTTTTGGAGTTGTATATCAGGCTGGCAATCCTGTTCGCTTCAAAGAACATGCGTGGATTTTAAACAGCAGACATCACGCCCAGCAGAAAGAATTCTTCAGTGTGCTGTGTTATAGATGGAGAAGATCCACAGATTAAATGTTCTGAGATCCAAAAAATATCCTAAAGGTTTAAATCCATTTGTGAATATGAACAGTAACAAGCCTGCAGCTCTCTAGGTATCAGGAGCTGGAGTGAAATTCAAACCCTGTCAAAATTAACAGCAAATTCCCTGTGACTTAATAGGGTCAAGAATCATACTTATGTTCTACTTAAGGTTTTGCATGTGTGAGATTAGATACACCCAAAGTGGCACAAGGAATGCCTTTGCTGCTTAAAGATGCTAAATGACGGATAAATGAACAGTGGTTAAAAGGTGCTGGGAATCCCGTAGCCCACAGATGGGAGCTCAGGGCTATAATTACAGTTCAGAAGACAGTCTACAAACAATTTCTAGTTCTCTCTGTAAAAAGATGGAAGCCTTGCCATAGCAAAGTACTTTATTTAATGGATGGCCAGTTCGTTGTTACGTATGGAGTTCACACCATTTAAGTAGAGGTGTGTGAAAATGAGAGGTGAGCTCCCTTTGTGGTCAGAAGCAGGAACCAGAAAGAACCTTGGACACTCATCCTGTGACTGTATTACAGCCATTTCTCTTTCTCCATTGAGTGTGGAAGGAAATTAAACTAGGCTAAACCAAATCTTTTATAAAGTTTAAGTTAGGCGAGGTGTATCCAGCCTGGTGACTTGCAAGGCTTTGAGAGGGATGTGTATGCACAGTCATTAACCTCCAGTTAAATGAATGTGTTTGAGGGAGTGACTGATATATTGCCTGTAAATAGTGTAAAATAGGAATATAATGAGCAGGAGGAATAGGGAACTGCAAAGAAATGGCCCAAGTCTCCAGGGCTGTGTCTTTTCCCTTCCCCCTTGCTCCTGGGTGGATCAACAGAAAGGGAGAGCAGTTGTGTAATGGCTTTTTTGCCCATCGCTGTGTGATGTTAGTTTGACACATGCAATTTACTTCGAAAAGCTTAAGTAGCCTTAATAACAGAAAGTCCCAGCAGAGCTGACACTAATGGTCTCCCCTGTTGTCAGTCTCAACAGGGAGATTAAGAACTGAATGAACAAAGAGACCAAATTACCATCTCCCCCCTCTGGCTGTTGCCACATGAAAACAGGTATGAGCCATGACAGTGGGTCTTCGGGCAGACACTGTCTCTCCGCTGTGCCCCAATGCGAGAGGGGATTTTGCCTGTGCTCTCAGTTTAGCACCATTACTGAGGGCTGCTGCAACATCACCCAGTCCAGCTTTTTTTGCACAACTATCAAGTCCAGTCATCTTGAAAGAAATTCAGTATATTGTGCCCTGACAATGCATATTACTGAACACTCTTCAGACACTAACCATCTGATACACTGTGTTAAACCTGGCCCAGTTAGGTCTACCTTTTTTCTACACAGTTTTGCACAGGCAAATCATCTTTTCTTGGCCAAAACTCTCGGTGAGGTGTAACTGTGCAGCTCTGCAGGGTGTGCACCCAGAGACAGGCATGTCCCGAGTGCGTTGGATTGAACTTGCAAAAATGTCTCAAAGAAAACGGAGCATCTGTTTCTGCTTTCATCCGGAGCTTGAAGAGACTTCGTTAATAATATAAGCACTGTCTATGAATGGCTAAACCCTTCCCTTTCTGAGTGCTATTCTTTGAATACATTATGAAGTACAGTGCCAACTCTCTTTTGCCTTCCCTTCTATAGGACAGGTTTGTACCATCAACCCAACATTCACTTAAAAAAAATTGCTGCTGGATGTGCTATATATTTGCTGTCTGGTTTTTGTGGCCACTGTGTGGAAGACTTTAATTGCAACTTGCTTCTCAGTAAGATGGTTTGGCCTTTTTTCGGGAGAGTTGCTTGTTTTCTGTTTCTATACCATGGCAGAGCAAAAATTTCTGACTGTTAACAAGTAAAACAAACATGTTTCAAGAGGGGTTTAGGTGGGCTTTACCGACACGGGATTTGATCTATGATGATGATTGTGAAAAGTAGATCTTCCACCTTATTCAGTCTCAGTACTGAGGAAAAGCAGATCACCTCTCTGTGAACAGCTGATTTTCTAAGATACTGTTGTGTTGAAAAACCAGTTGTTAAAACATAAACCAAATGTGTCTCCCATGGATTTAGAAGATTAAAAACGAAGTAAGAGTTATGGCATCAGTATCAACGTTGTCTAGCCTTATCAGTCTTTGCTTTATAACTCACTGTATTTTCCAGTATCACTTACAATATTTTGCCAAGCACACCAGGTGAATGGTGGAGCTCAACATATTTATATTTCAAAGGCAGTGAAACGGGTGCTTTGCATTTTACTAACTGAATGTAAGTATGTGAACTTGATGTCTCTATAGAGAAACAATCTTGCTCTTATGCAATGTAATAACTAATATTTATGCTGCTGAAATATATTTGAGATGCGTACCAAGTAATAGTTTTGGCTAAAAATGGATTGGTACAGCTTAGTTTACATGTTTTTCTATGTGCATACAGCGTACAAATGAACTCTGTGTACATCGGATGCATGTGACGTTTAATCTCAAGCGAAATGTTTGACGCTCTTAGCAGCAGTTCAAAGATGAGGATAGCTTTATTAGTGTTGTAGTCACGCTTGCTTAAATTCAAATTCTTGTCTTACAGTGGTAAATGGAAGTTTTGTTGATCTCCAGCGATTAGAATGTGCTCCCTTATATATCACAGTTACAGTTTTGTTTTTTAATTGATTAATGCATGCATCAAAAATGGGGGGGAGGGGGGGAGGGCAGGGGAAGAAAAAAGTGTTATTAAACTTTTGTAAAGAAGACTTGCATAACAAAGGACAGGAGGATGTAAATCTTCTTTTCCCTCCGAAGGAAAAAGAGAAATACCTCCTCCTAAATGGACTGCCGTGCATTTTTCAAGTTTGGGAAATAACTATGTGTTCCTTGAATCATGTGCACTAAGCAAATCTGACAGTTTATAAGGTTGTAGTAATTTATTATAAATATTTACTGAAGTATGGCTTGGCTTGTTTTCAGAAGGCAAATGCAATGATCATGAGACTGAAACAATTTTATGTTATGCTTCCAGGAAACATGCCACTGTAGCTTTTGTCTTGTCTGGCTGACTATTGCCTTGTTGTAACTTTCTAAGGAGGAAAAAGTAATGTAAATATAAGCAGAACTTTGATGAAGCGGAAAAGTGATTTGGTCACTCTATAACGGAGGAATTCTTTCTTTCTTTCCAACAAAAGAATATGGTAGACTTGCTAAATATTTTTCTCTGAACTAAACTTATTCTATTCAGTTTTAACATCTGGAAATTTCTTGGTAATCACTGATTTAAAAACTTTTCTGGTGTCTCTCATTAATTCTTACAGATATTCTAGTCTTTAAAACAGTGAACATAGGGAAAATGGGAAATGTCTGAAGAATACATCTAATAGGGCAGACTGCCAAATGGTTCCTGCATCTTTTAGCTTTCATTATGCTGGATAAATCTTTCTTGAGTGAAATGTTCAGGTTTTCCAGGAGGTCTTAACAGGGCAGGAACTTAAAAACTGAAATTTTTTAACAACCTGTGAGCAAGGCTGTATGCACATCAAAATGACATAATTTATACAATTGACACTTTGGGGGTATATTTGCTTCTTTATTGCATACCAAGCATAATTCCAGCATTCATTTAAGGATATTTAAGGGTATGTATTTTCTTCTGATGTGTCTTCTGTCTCATTGTTAGAAAACTACGAGAATCTGTTCTGACATCTCTGTGAGGGGCTCCTGGGCTGGCTTTGTGCTGAAGCAGAGCTCGATGCCAGGCTGGTTTCTCATGGTGCTGGTAGCCATGGAGTCCCTCTCTACCGCTGAGGCTTTTGCCAGCTTGGGCTTGTCCCTGGGGGGGTTCCCTTTTTTTGTTCCTCCAGTTCTCTCCCTGTGTAGGAACTCAGCAGTTGCTTTGAGGAGAAGACTTGGCAAAAGAAGTTTTTTTCATTGCTTGTGCTCTCTTCTTCCTTCTTACAAGCTTTCTGTTCTCCAGCAAAGGCAGAAGTTCTTCACCTGCCCTCTTTTGCTAACGACTCCACTTGCCCTACTGATCATGTACCATCTCAATCATTTCACTGCTTTTTCATCTCTTCTTTTAGTATCCACCCTTGCCTCTTGTTCCTCTGGTTTTGCTAGCAACATAAGCTCATTTGAATCTCTCCCAGCTTGAAAAAGAGGCCAGGCCATCACCAGTTAGATTTGCACCTCTAGGTACCCTCTGCAACTCTCTTCTCCCTCTCGTTGCTCCAGATGCTATCGGTAGCTGTTGGTGTAGAGCCTCTCTCTAACACTCCCGTGCCTTTCCCAGTCCAGCTTTGCACGTTTCATTCTGGGCAGCATCTTTACTGACCTCTTCCTCATCAAAGTTTACAACGTGCACTGCCGCCTCAGCCTCTCTTGAGCTGTCTGCTGTCTGCAGTCCCCAGTGTTGTTCTTGAAATCCTGCCCATGCTTTTATTCTCTGATTGTGTCCTCTTCAGGCTCTTCTGCCACCTCAGCGATTTGCTTGGAGGATTCTCCCCGTCCAGCTTTCTGGTAATTGTTCTCTGTGATTGTGCCCTTGGTGGTTTGTCTTTGTTTTCTGTGCCTTGTGGATGAGATTACCTTGAGATAAACATCAGCTCAACTTCTGCCACTATGCTTCCCTTTGTTGCTGTGCACCTGACTTACCTTCTGTATGGGCCAGAAGTAGCTGTCTGTCTTTCCAGCATAGTCTTGTGGACATGGAGGTGTCAGCTGACATATTTCTATCCCATAACCTCCAATTTTTTTCCCCTTTCCCAAACCACCACCAGCAATTCTGTATTTTTGATCATTTAGACAATGCAGTCATCCTTCTCAGCACTCAGATATCTAATAAGAAAATCTTTAATTCAGGTGACCACACTGTACCTAAACCATGCAAAATTCTTCTGCAGTCATCTCTTTTGTATACTTCTGAACTGTCAAAACTGTGTCCAGAATTTGTCTCTTAATTTGTGCATCTGTTACTATAACGTGCTTCAGTGATGTTAGTAATATTAGGATTTTACCCTGCTGCTTCTCTGCAGAGGTTGTTCCCTTAGTCTCAGGGGTTTGACCAAAGCACTTTCCTCCCCATGACCGTCTCAGTTTTCTCTGCCATAATGAACATAAGGTGGTTGCTGGTTTTTGGGACCCTCAGTGTTAAGAGTTCAACGTGCATCCCTGCCTGATTGAGCATGCCACCACCTTCTGTTCCCTCCTTGGCACTTTCTGACAGAAATGCTTGTACCTGGGGACAACTACGTAAAAACATCTGTGGTGCTGCCTGGGAAGCCTCACTCAGTGCCTCCCCCTTGCTTTACTGCAATGCCTGCAAAAAAACCCAAAGGTAACCAGGATGTTGCTAGTTTGCTTGGGCTTTTAAATCGATGACAGCATTGTTTGTGAATCCCTCCTACACAGTACATTTGTCTGTCCAGTTGCTGCTCTTGGTTTTTCTCTCAGATTTAGGGCAGGGATCACCTTTGCTTCTGTGTTGGTGTAGTTGTTTCTGGACAGTGGTGTAATGCCATGCAACAGCGGCTCAGAGGTGGTTATAGTAAAAGTTGGGCTCTCGTGGTAATAACATCAACCTCAACAGCTGTGTGCTGGGCTGGGAGAGTAGGGATAATTAAACCTTGATTTTTTTATTTTTTTTTTTCTCCCCAATTTTTATTATTTTGCCTTCCAGATGCCTTTCTTGCAGTTTGCTGTTACTGGTTTTAGCGATTTCTGTATAAAATCTGAGGATGTGCATTTGTCTTTGGTGGCCAGCAAACCTGCTCTACAAGCTGCAGTCATGCGTCCCATGAGACTTCTGTCCTTTCCTGTTTCCCTGACGTAAATAAGCTCTTAAGTCCATCACCTAATTTCACCTGGGAGCTATCTGTATTTGGTCTGAGATACGGCCCTGGTTCTGCTTGGTTTCTGTTGATGCAGAGACGATTTCAAAACAGAAAACAAGGGGAAAAGCAATGGTGCAGTGGGAAAAGAGCAGAAAGGTGAAATATTTCTGGGGAAGATTCTGGGTATACTGTGGTGAAGGCACCTGAAGACAAGACTGAATCTGTTAATACTCAGGGTCTTTTTATTTCAGGCCAGTTACAGTTTTCCGAGATTGAGTGGCGGCCTGATTCAGACTGATTTTTCACAGGAAAATAAATGTTTTGAAAAATAATAGAGATTACTCTATGGTACCAGAAACAGTGTTTTCAACACACAGCTAAGACTCTGGGACTAAGAAAAAATATTTTACATTGTTTCTTTAAAATGTGTTCTCCTTACAGTTTTTTCTGCCATTTTTGTGTATTTTTTTATTTGTTTTTCAAACTGCGTTCTGTGGGGAGTACGTAGGGAATTGGTGTTTTGCCCTCTGGCAATGCAGTTTCCAACCATGTTTCCATTAATACATCCAAAGTCAATGCATTTACACCAGTAGTTTCCAGCAACTGCTTGTAGAATCACAAAATCATTTAGGTTGGAAAAGACCCTTAAAATCATTGAGTCCAACCATTAACCTAACACTGCCAAGTCCACCAATAAACCATGTCCTTAAGCACCACATCTACATGGCTTTTAAGTACCTCCAGGGATGGGGACTCAACCACTTCCCTGGGCAGCCCTGTTCCAATGCTTGACAACCCTTTCGGTGAAAAAATTTTTCCTCATGTCCAAACTAAACCTGCCCTGGCGCAACTTGAGGCCATTTCCCCTTGTCCTATCGCTTGTTACTTGGCAGAAGAGACCAACACCCACCTCACTACAGCCTCCTGTCAGGCAGCTGTAGAGGGCGATCAGGTCTCCCCTCAGCCTCCTCTTCTCCAGGGTGAACAACCCCAGTTCCTTCAGCTGCTCCTCATCAGACTTGTGCTCCAGACCCCTCACCAGCTTTGTTGCCCTTCTCTGGACATGCTCCAGTGCCTCAATGTCCTTCTTGAACTGAGGAGCCCAAAACTGAACACAGTATTTGAGGTGCAGCCTCACCAGTGTCGAGTACAGAGGGGCGATCACTTCCCTGGTCCTGCTGGCCAGACTGTTCCTGATACAAGCCATACTTATGTATGCAGAAAGAAACATTATTGCAAATATAATCACAAGTACACTGCTTCTTAAATTCAAATACATTTTCACTTTTAAAAGGTACCCCATATAATGGACATTCCATATCTGTGCAGTATTTATTTTATTTCCTACAATTCTTGACCATTCTACTAAGACTTGGTATTTTGCAAGGCCAGTGCCCCTGTATTAAGAAATGTCACACCACAGAGAATGTAACTGTGATCACACAGGCTCATGCTATTGCTTAATTTATGCAATTCCAAAAAAAACCCCCTCCACTTTCCAAGTGCAAAGGTATGCTGAGAACAGCTATTCTGATAAAAGCAGCCAGAATACATTTGTATTATAGCTCCACCACCACATTTCAAATGAGGCAGATCTCTCCGTTTGGTAACCCCCAACTTTGAACACTGTCGGAAGGTATCACTGTTCATTTCATTTCCATTTTTTGTGGTTAATTTTTGGATGAATTTATACACTACTTCTACTTAGGAACAAATGATGTACCCTGAAAACAGATTCCCAAAATGTTTCAGAGGGTGTACAAGGAACACAGGTTATGTGCTGTCAGAATTGCCTTTGGGAACTGGAAAAATAGCAGGTTCCTTTTTAAAAAAAAATCATAAACAAACCAGAAACATTAGTGCTGGAAACCTAATTAAGCCTAACTCAATTTAATTTTGATTAGCTATATCATTCTGTTCACCTCACCAGGTTCAGCA
>NW_009258727.1:37033-73991 GCF_000687185.1 Egretta garzetta
ACAGCTAGTGTGATTTCACTTGGGCATCTTATCTCTTACCTGTAATCCTTGGAAACTGTATACTAACAGAATTTACATCTACATAAATAGTTCATCTGGCAATTAGTATCTAGAATGCAAACAGAAATTTGTGAAATTTCCACAATGTGCTGCTAATTTACACGTTATTTGTGAAAGACTACTTACAATCTGAAACTTGGTGCAAAGAAAAGGGTCTGGAGGGTGAAATAGGTCTCAGTGAATCAATTTTAAACCTGCTCAATTTAAAAATGAAGTAACAGTTTTTCTAATAAGATTTTGAATAGCAAACAGACTTGCAATGGAAAGGTCAAATTTCCCCCTCTATTCTACCACTTCAATCTCTGTTTTTTCAGCACCTTTACTGAGAACATAGCTTTTCCTCACAGTTGCAGTTCCACTAACAAATATGCTACAGATGCATACACCAGGGCAGTTTCTACAGTATTTTGCCGTAGCTAGAAAGAGTTGGGAGGTAATTAATTTCTGTCAGTAAAGTGTGACTCTCATGCCAGAAAGACATCAGCTCTGCAAGATGAAAAGGATGGTACTTTTGCACTGTTTGCAGGGCATAGCTGCATGTTAAAATAAGCTCAACTCTATTTTTAGACGAAAACATCTATCTTTGATGACAACTACTGAACAAAGTGTTGGAAACAAATGCAAGGATTAAGAGTGAATAATCCATGATCCTAACAAAATGCGAGCTCTTAACTACGTATAGTAGTCCCTCAGCATTGTCACCTCCCAAGGTAGTTTTAAAATAACTCTGTGTTTCTATTGCAGCATTTACCAATGACCACCAGCAACTGAAAAAATTAGTAGTTTCTCAGAACAGTAAACAGCCAAAATGCTGAACAAATCCACCTGCTCAGCCTCACCCAGTACCATGAAACCCCCACTATTAAAAGCGGGTCTAATACCATCACTTTTCCCAGGTACAAAAAGCAGTTTACTGTAAACTCGTAACAGTTCCTCTTCTGAAGTCCAAGGAAAGTGGCTAGAACAACTTTCCAAACTATATTAAATCCACACCAGGAACTTACACTGGTACACAGAAAATTAAAACATGTTGTTAGTAATTAATATTTTAATGTCGTCTATGGGATAATTTAATAAATATAGGATATATGTTATTTTGCAGACAGCCTTTGAGCGTGACTCCTGCACACACAGCTATCTATTTAGTTTCTTGAAGCACCTCAGTAGTTTGCTCAGAGCAGTTCTGGACCTAAAATTACTGCCAACAATTTGGAGAGATGCCCTTTTTGTTAGGTAAATCCAACAGAGAAATAATGCAAGTAGGATGGGTAGGGACTGTTAACATCTTTCCGAAGGATAAGCAAAATGCCAGCAACTTATAAATTATGGGTAGGTCCCTTGCTCAGTAAATCATTTCTTCATGTTGACAGCCTCGGCAATTCAGGCTGGAGGAACGTTATTGTGGAGGTGAGGCTGGAGCAACAGGGCATCACCTGGCAGCCTCAGGTTTGCTTCAACACCTACATGATTTTGAGACACAGCAATGGGACTGAAAAGGCACAAATGGCCAGGTAGCTTTGCTTTCTGTCTTTGCTTGCTTTTTATTATTATTTTTCACTTTTCCTAATTGAAAAAGGGAAAAGCTGAAACCTCAGCTTGGCACATTCCTCTCCATGTCCCCTCCTCAGGAACCTGTAGAGAGCAATGAAGTGTACAAGCATTTTGGATATGCTCCCAAGCCCCCTGTGCTCCCAGGAGCAGAGTAAATGTTCCCACTGGCATTGCCACACTCAGGCAATGCCATGCAAACCCTTGGCTTACCTACTGCAATCCTGTTGGTATCCCCTTCCCCCACTGATTCTAGTTTAAATCTCTCTTGATCAGTCCTGCCAGCTTATGCCCAAAGATGTGTTTTCTCCATTGGGACAGGTGGATCCCATCAGGCCCCAGCATACCTTGTGTCTCAAAGGCTCTTCCATGGATTAAAAACCCAAAGTATTGGCGGAGGCGCCAGCCCTTGGACCAGGTATTGATATCCTGGGCTCGCCTGTTTCTTCCAGTGTCTCTCTCTGTTACTGGGAGGATTGAGGAAAACACTACCTTTGCTCCAATATTTTTTAGCATTCTTCCCAGGGCTCTGAAGTCTCTTTTGATTGACCTCAGACTTTTTGTTGTGACATCATTTGTACCCACGTGAAAGAGCAGGAAATGGACGGTAGTCTGAAGGTTGAACTAGGCTTTTCAGTCTTGTGGTGACATCCCTAATTTGGGCCCCAGGGAGGCGGCAAACTTCCCTCAAAAGAGGGTCTGGTCTGCAAACAAATGCTTTCATTCTGCACAGGAGGGAATCACCAATGGCCATAACTTGCTGTTGTTTCTTCTCAGTGCTGGTCTTAATGCAGGTTTTGTTGTGAGGGGTTGGTCTCTCTGACCTTGGCAAGGCTGCTCTGTCTCTCATTTATGCGCTTTGTCTATACCCACGGCCTTGTACCTATTCTGTAAGGGTATCTTAGAGGGTAAGGAGGGGTTTCTCTTACCGCTCTATGCTGTAACCTTCTTCCACCTCTCCATATCCATTGTGACACTGCCTTCCTCCTGGCATGAAGCAGATCCAGGACCTGCCTCCGTAGCAGCCATGCTGAGTTGGCTTCTGTGCATCGTAGATGGCAGGGTACGGCTCCGTTGATCAGTCTCCCTCTCCGACTCTCGAATACTCCTCAGTCTGCCCACGTCCTCCTGCAACTCAGCCACCAAGCAGAGCAGTTCATCAGTCTGGTCACACCTCCCACAAGGCTTGCTTGTAGTCATTTTCCACCTCTAGGAATATCACTTCACACATCCTACAGCTGAAAACCTGCGTGGTTGCATGCTTGAACAGGACCTCTGTCTGTGCAGCTGCACTGGTTCTACCGGGTGCGTGGTGGTCACCGTGCTGCCACACGCCTGCCTGTTGGGAAATATGTATGCTCATCTGTTGCAATCAGCTCAAGCAGTTGTAGGTTGCTGTTAGATCAATCATAGCCTCCTCTTTGCCAGATGAAATGAGCTGTGCTCTCTCAGTCTCTCCTTGCAGGTCATACTTTAGGTTCATGACCATGTTGGTAGCCCTCTCCTGGATCCCTTCCTGTTTCTCAACCCCCTTCTTGAATTCAGGGGGTGCAAAATGGGGCACAGTGTCCTAGGTGTGGCCTCAGAAGCGATGGATTAATAGCTTCCCCTGATCTGCTGGTCATGTTCCCTGCTAGTGTAGTGCAGTGTGGAGTTTGCCATATTCACAGTGAAGGTAAGCTGTTGGTTTTTATTAAGTGCAGGGACCACTGTAACGCCTGGGTTCATGAGCAGTGCTATTGCTCATCTGGTCAGTTCCCAGCCTGTGCTGGTCCATGGACTATTCTGCACTGGTGCAGAACTTCATGCTTCTCCTTGGAGGTTTCCATTGGCTCAGTCCTGAAGTTTGTCAGGCTCAGGGGATCAGTGCTACTTTCTAGCATGTTAGCCATTCCCCCAATTTAGTGTCATTTGCAAGTATGCCAAAGGTGCATTCAGTGCCATCGTGGGGGTCATTGATACTAAACAATAGCTCATTGATTAGTCGAGCATGGATGGGCTGGCTGTTCATGATTTACCTTCTCATCCTGCACATGCTGGGATGTGTGTTCCATGAGGATGTGCTCCGTGATCTTTCCAGGGACTGAGGTAACCTAACTGGCCTGTATTTCCCTGGGTCCTTCTTCCCATCTATCCCATCTGAAGATGGGTGTGATGTTAGCCTTTCCCAGTTATAAGGGACTTCTTCCTCTTCACCATGATTTTCTGTGATGATAGAGAAATGATCAACCAGCTCTTTCAGCATGGGTGATTCCCATCCAACTCCATGGATTTGAATAATTCAGCTTCTGTAAGCCATCCTTGCCCTGTGGTTCCCCTACTGTTGGTTGCTGCTGTCCTTCCCAAACTGCGCTGCGCTGGCAGCAGGCTTTACCTATGAAGACTGAAGAGAAAAAGGGGTTGAATACTTCAGACTGTCAGTATTTGGCCATAGGCTGAATTATCTGTCAGTAGGTTGTCTTCTCCATTCATTAATGAACTGCAGTTTTGAGAGGAGCAGCAGTTCAGCAAGGCTTATACAGCAGCCTCTCCCAGAGTAGAAATCGCAGCTTTCTAAGCTGATTACCAAAACTCAGATACCTGAGTTTGTAATTCACGGACTCGAGAGGTTGGATTTATATTTCCAACTTGCTAAGTACCAGCATCAGCTCCTGTTACGCTAAAATATGGAGCCCTAGAGACATGTGCTGTGCTGTACTAAAGCAGCTGGAATAAATGAATAACAAGAAATAATCCTTTTTACATGATTTGTGAAAATGGCCTGTATTTTGCTTTCCATCGCTTAGTCCAGTGACAGTAAGTTAATCCACAGATACTTACAGCATGGTAAGGAAACTGAAACATGGTTTAAGTCTTGAAGTATCGTATAAACAGGAACTTAACAACCAACATTCATATTTGTTGCAAGAACTTCTTAAGAGCATGGCTAATTAGTAATGACTTAAGTTATACAGCAAAGGATAAAAGGAATCAAACTTAGGTCTTGTTAAGTTAGTCTTTTTTCGCAGTCCGTGAATGGAGTTAAAGCTTAGTTTCAGTGTTACTGCATTTTGTGTTGTCAACAGCTTGTGTTTCAGTGGACCACGCTGTAAAAGAAAAGAGAAGAAAGCCAGATTGGACTGGTTTTGTTAAATTGTAATCTGAATGGGATCAGTATGGTGGTTGGATTGAAAGCCAAAATCAAAGTCCCCTATTTTGTTTTGATCAGCTGAACTTGGTTCTCCTTAGGCGTGCTGCCCATCAGCCCTGAACCTTCATGCAGCACAGCTCCACACACCCAGCAGCCCGTCTGGCTAACAGGAGGCTGCACAAGAGCAAACATTTGGGGTTTGCCCGATCAAGCCTTGTATACTGGATGTGAACCTCACAGCTCTTGGTTCCCTTCCTGAGCTCCTTCCTGGAGAGGTCATGCATAGTGTTGCACTGTCTATGGGTAGAAATACTGCTGAGCAAGGTCCTGCTTGGGAGCCTTACTGCCCAGGTGCAGCCCAGGACTCAGGTCCCTCTTCAGGTGCAGTGGTGTTAGGGTCTCCCCGCCGTGCAGCCTGCATGTTTTCTGGTGTTGAGACTTGATGCGTCAAAGCATCAGAGTTGGAGAGGTTGGGACTTGCTGCAAGCACATGTTTGGGCCCAGCAAGCCCATCGGTGGCTGCTTTACTTGGGTTAGAACTGTTCTGCATATCAATACAACCACCTTTCATGTTTTCGTTAGGCATTTAGGACATGAAGATGGTTTCATGTCTGATTCTTCTGCTGTCATCTGACTTACAGTAGCTGTACTTATTTATGTGATTGCTAGTGGGGCAGATTCCACACCGAAGAAGAAACTTGAATAAGGAGTTTGAAGCATAGCATCTAAACTACCTATTGGTATTTTAAGGATGTGCTGGGCCTTCACTTCCCCTTTAAAAAAAAAAAAAAAAAAAAAAAAAGAAAAAAGAAAAATCAGGCAGGCTTCTACCTGAGTTTGTTAATGATAGTAAATGTTCTTTATAGTCACAGAGGACTTTCTCATTTCCTTGTAAGAAAGTAAATGCCCAACATGCAATCTTGAAGTGTACTGGGAAAAAATTTTCATCCAAGAGAGGGATGTGAGGAAGTGCAGGAGAGATGTATAGCTATTTTATTCTACTTTAAGTAATAGTGGTAAGGGGGTTTTTCCTAATTTTTCCATTAAAAAAAAGAGTATTTCTGGTTTTTAGAGAAGGAGTGGGAGCAGTGGAATAAAGACAAGGGGCTTAATTTCAACAAACTTAAGGGAGATGGTGTTCATATCCTATGGGAATGTTAATGATTTTGAGAAAGGAATAATGGTTTCCAAACAAGGCAGTTTAAAGTTTTATGTTTGATGCTCTGAGACTGGGAAAAAAAGCCCAGATAAATTGTCATAAGCATCACTATGGTAAAAGCTGTAAGAAGGGATTAGATGAGCTCTGGAGATCTCTCTCTGATTGTGATTTCTGCGATTCTAACTTTAGGCTACGTCTTTTTGCGCATCATCTTGAGCATGGCTATTAATAGTCTACCTATAGTTTAGATGCAGTTTTTTTATTTGGTTCTGTATATTTCAACTGATGCTTCTAATTAAAATGAAACAGACGGGTGTATTTGTAAGACAGTGACATTGTTATTGACAACATAGTCAGCAAAATAGTACAGAAAGGTCAAGTCACAGACATAACTGGGAATTAGTTTTCCAATGCCTTTCTGTATTACCCATCTTCTGATCTAAATGCATTAGGAAAAAGGATAGGACAAGCAGCTGAATTATGCGGAGATACTAATTAGTAGGAAAGAGGGATGGTAAGGTCTTCCAACAGCATATTCTAATTGAAGTCACTGAACTGGCATTTTGGCAATGATTTCTGCTTCGGAGATCAAGAGAGATTATTTATTCTGAGCAGTTTTCTGTCTGCAGTTCTCAAAAGTTCAAGCAGGCCAAGTGACTTCCATCATTTGTGAACACTGTTGAACAAGAAGTGACATTGCCCTGAGAGCGGAGGGTTCATTTCTAGCCTGTGGAGCCAGGCACTCCCAAGCAGACTGTTTAGAATAGAACCACAGAATCATGGAAGCGTTTAGGTTGGAAAAGACCTTTAAGATCATCGAGTCCAACCGTTAACCTAACCCTGCCATCCTACCACTAAACCATGTCCATAAGCACCTTGTCTGTCCATCTTTTAAATACCTCGAGGGATGGGGACTCGACCACTTCCCTGAGCAGCCCATTCCAATGCTTGACAACCCTTTCAGTGAAAAAATTTTTCCTCATGTCCAACCTAAACCTGCCCTGGTGCAACTTGAGGCCATTCCCCTTCATCCTGTCGCCCATTACCTGGGAGAAGAGACCAATATTTGGTTGCTCTCTTGCAGCCTTTCTTTCACCTGTACCTGAGAATGGTGAAACGTGGCTAGTCCAGAAGTCCATCTCCCAGCGGTGGCCTGAAGCAGATACATAGGGAAGCATGCAAGAAGCAGGCAAGAGTGGAGTAATGCTTTGCTAGCATTTTTCCCCCATTTGCTAGCAGTTTTCATATGAAATATTTCTTACCTTTGCTGGGTGTAAGAGGTGGGGCAGGAAAACTTGTTGTTGTCAACCTGTAGCGTGCCAGTGGGCTTCAGAAAGAGAAGGGAGTCACCTTTCTCCCCAGTGTGGTCATGGCTGTTCAGAGGTGGTAACTGAGCACATCGTTTACTTTTATGGCTTGCTCTGTTTTACCAGCAGCCCAGTCTCTGGCAGATGCTTTGCCTCTACCACAGGGATTTTAGGAGGACAGTAAAAGTCCATTTCCTCCTTGTTAAAGTGGCAGCTGCTCACTCAGCCTCTGTGCCCTGGGGAAACTTCTGCAACTTGCATCTCTACAGATGTACAGAGCTGCTATTTTATCTTTGGAAAGGAAACCACCGTGAGCCCCCAGCCCTCCACCCCTGTGTGCCTCAAGGGTTGAATTTATGACCCAGGAATAGTAGATATTTGCTTGTTTTGGCAGTGCAGGCCTGTAAGTCTTCTCATCTACTCAGGAATACTGCTAACGTCATGGTCTGTCTGGAGTTCAGAGGGGATATGCTGGCTTCAGAAAGGATGTAACAACAGTTATGGCAACAAATAAATCTGGAAAAGCAGAAAGAAAGGGGAGCTAGCAGCAGTATTTGTGTGAAGAGAACAAGAGATGGATCACAGGCTGAGAACTGAAACCTTAGCAAATATGCCTAGTAAGTTCCCATAGCCACAGAAAAATCTTGCTCGTGTTTACTTAGGTGCCATGGCTGAAATGGGATGCCTGGGCTGGGGTGACAGCAAGATGTGGTGTGAAAGGTACTAAAGAGAGAAGCAGCACAAGTTCTTTTCCTTTTATTGATTTGTCCTGTGATTTCTAGGAAGATATGAAGGTCTGTATCTCATTTTCCTTGTTGCTATAATTGTGTGGCTCTCACTGCTTTGCATTTTCAGAGATTGGCTAGTGGGAACCAAACTGGAGGGCCATGGTTTGAACTTGTTTTGTTTATCGTGGGAAGCAGCTGTGAAAACCCAAGGAGGAAATGGCTGGCTTTGCCTAGGTGTATTCAGGCAGCCGAAAACTGCAGAAAGCACTGGTGTTAAATTTCTGTACTCCTCTGTCTACTTTGATGCTCCATTTATGATGTGTTTCTCTTCACGCAGGAGCAGTGTACCGTACCGTGGTACAGAGGCTCACTGTTGCCATCAGCACTGGAGAAGACTGAAGCTGGCATCCCCATTTGTCCCCAGCCAGAGGCTGCCGAGCAAAACACAGCCATAAAATGTTCATCAGAAAAAACTAAATGGTAGATTCTTAAAGAGTGAGTAAAAAGCAAATCTGACTCTTTGTATTCTTTTTTTTCTAAAATGCATTACAATAATACCATGCAGAAATGTATTTGGAAATGCATTAAAGTTCCTGGGTAAATACAGAGTGAGAGGAGCTTGGAGGTTTACCTGTGGTGCCAGGTTATGGTATTTATGTCACATTGCTGTCTCCTTTGGAGTATGTAGTTCCTTGCCTCCTCTGCTCTCCATTTACACTGCTGTTGAACTACGTTTCTAAGGACTGGTGGCTCAAGGCTAGTGAAGAAAAATGTCAAGCATCCTATTGAAATGGGATTTTTCTAAGCAAGAGGCTGACTCTTGGGAAGGAGAACTGATTTGGCAGGGGAAAGCTCACCTGGGAGGGTCCAGCTCCTGGGGCTGATATGAAGGCTACACAGGAAAATACCTGGACAGCTGTATCAAGAAAGGAAATGTCCTGTTTTGTGGGCCACGTTCACCCACTCGAGCAGGGGAACTATGCAGGAACGAAAAGGGCAGTGTCCTGACCTGCCTTCTCCAGGGCACAGGTGGGCGACTGCAGTCCAAAGGCAGAGGGAGACAGAGAACATCTGCAGGATGCTTTCTGTTTTCTTAGTGATTTTCAGTTGCCTTTTAGTTTTGAATAGTGAACGACTGTGTCCAGAAACCCTTTGCAAAGCAATCCTTTGCTGTTTTGTAGGTTGTTGCTCTTGCCTTTAAGAGATAAACTTGTAGACCCAAAGGACTGTGTAGTCAGTGGGATGCTACAGAGTATGAGGAGGCAGCTGGGGAGCTTGGAGGGAGGTGACTCCAATGTCCAGGCCTTGCCCTGATGTTTGAACCTGGGTACCACTCCTGCCTTTCCACAGCTGAAAGAGGTCTGCCTGTGGAGCCTGTCCCTTGGGACACATCACTCTGCCCAGCCCCAGCTGGGAGAAAGCTCATGAGATTGAGTGATTGGTTTCCTTCACAGCAGCCCAGGGAGTTTCCTTTTGTGGAGTGCTTGACCAGCTGGGATATTCATCCAAGGTATATACATTATAGGTTATTAACTTGTTACGCATGATAGAGCAATGCCATTTCCTGAACCTTGAGTGAAAGCAAGTTGCATGTCTTCTGAGGCTATCTTAACAGCAAATGTGCTAAAATGAAATAGTCTTCCTTGATGTATTAAGGGACTCACAATTCTGATGCACCTGAAAGAAAAAAGCCCAAACCAGTCTTTGCTAAAAGTCCCATAATTAAAGCAACGGCAAACCGAGCAACATGTTGTTAGAAACATAGATTGCAATTACTTGTTTTATTTATTCCATTTTATGCTTAAAGAGAAATCATATCTATATGAATGCTTAAGCAGGATAAATGCTCAGGTACAGGAAAGCATTGCAAAATACTCGATTTTCAGATACATGGAGTAAGTCTTCTATGGAAGACTCTGTTTTTGATGACTTACATGGGTGTGCATACATTGCCTACCACTTCCCTTGTATGCAAACCAGGACTGCAGTGGTGGATGGAGCGGAAGACAGAGGACCAAAATCTGGACACATAGTTCCTTAAAATCTTTAGTCTCTGGAGTTCTCAATGTTAAAACTCCAAACAATTTGTAATAATGCTCATAGTTCCTTAGAAATGAGATCTGTATTTTTACAAGCTTGTATGTATGTGCGTCCATAGGTAGGTATGTATGTGTAAAATGGTATTTTCATCCTCTTAGCTACATGTAGAAAATGTATGTGAGTGGATAGGGAAGTGGAGAAGTGTTTTATTGGTGTCAGAATGACTGAAGGATGCAATTCTGTAATATCTGTAATATTCTTTAACTGTTAAATGCTGAGGGATATAGAAATAAGCTGCAGGTCTGTCATATATATTCATGCGTGTGCATATATGTAAATGTGATGTACACAGACAGAAGAAATAACTTACCTTTCTCCAGTTAGCCTCCTTCACATGAGGAGGAGTTGCATCTAGAGGTCTCTGTGAGGATTTTAAATAAGGTATATGTTTGATTTGATATAATGTGTTTGTTCCTGAGCTGATTGTGTAGAGCATGTTGCAGTAGTGCACTGTGCCCCTGCTGGAAAAAGGTTTATGAGGATGATAGGGCTTTTCAAGAGAAAGTCAGAGACTGCCACCCTAGAAAGCCCCATCCTCTGCACAAGGATGGGCTTTCCATGTGCTAAGCTGTTTTACTGTTTCTGGGAAATAAGGCAGTCTTGATGCTGGAGGATGAGCTGGGCTTGTGGGATCATCACCAGAAGCAGCTTAGGGCTTAGAAAATAAAACCTGAGAGCATGGCGTGATTTCTAAAGTCCCTGCAGAAGACAAGTCATTACTGAGATTTGCTGATACTTTCTGCACCAGTTGTTTTTTGCATTTCTTTTCCAATCCGAGTGTTTTAATTCTAAATAAATCATGGTGATTTACCATTGACAGGAGATGTCATGGTGAAGTCAAGCAGATAAAAGTCCTCTAACAAATTGCAGAAAGCTGAGTGTTTCTTACAGATACTGTGGATAGGATTCATTTAATCTAACTTTGGATGTTTATAGTGCAGTATCTGAGATGATGCTTAATGAGGTAAGTAATTTTAGAGTGTGATTCATCTGACAGTTGAAATGTACTTTAGGATGACATGGATCGTGTCCTTTGTTGACCGTAAAGGGAGCCTAGCTGAGTTAAGAGAGTCAGTGGTAGATGTCTGCACTGCCCAGTGAACCATTTTATTTACATCTGGTGTCACCGTGCTATCCAGAGAGCCCCTGAGTTTTGGAGAGTACTGAAAATTTGCATTCAACCATCTGTGGTCAGAGCAGACAGAGCAGAGGTGATGCCAAACATTTCCTCACAATATAATTTTCTTTTTCTTTTGCTCTCATGAATCTGAGATCTGGCTTCAGTCATCAATGGCTGTCTTGGGAGGAAAATGATGTAATATAATGGAAGTCATAATTTTTTAACTGTTACCAAACTTGCATGTGAGCTCATGACTTAAAAGCATAGTCCATGTCATACAGCCTCTAAAATAAGAATTTATGAAAATACAGGTTTGAAAAGCTCTGTTTTTCGGATGCATGACAGAGGAATCCAGATGTTTCTGGTTTGTAATCTTTTTGTGACTGTGTTTCAAATTTCACTGAAGCTGGACTGAACCTGATTCTTTCTTATATTTATTTGGAAAAAACATTCCTGTGTATGAGGGGTCGGGGAAGGAATGTATGAGAGTGATCCAAATGTGCAGCACACAGGGCTGAGCATGGACTGGCCATGTAGGTAGTGGGCATGGTCTGGATATTGGTTTCAGAGTTCTGTAAGTGTGAAAAGAGGCAGAATACAACAAAGCAGGTAGCAAGGAGGTAGTAGGCAAGAATACCAGTAGAGCTCAGAAGCAGCATGAGTGTGCTCCAGGGTGGTATAGTGTAGGAGCTCCTTGCCCTAGGGATGCTGTTTGAGACCCACTGGTGAAAATCTCATTCCAAGAGAAAACCATTTAGAGTGCAAGTGTAATGAATTAATCTGTTTGCTGTGCAAACTCTTCTGTGAGTAGTGCTTACCCTGCTGTTTTATATGCCTCCCTGTTCTCTGGGTGAAGAAATATTTTCCTCTTAAGCCAATAAGCATGTGTGCAATTTTAAGCACATGGTTTATTTCAATGGCTTCAAGTGACTATAGATTAATTAATATTCCAATGAAGGGCCACGAAGATGATGAAGGGACTGGAGCACCTTTCCTGTAAGGAAAGGCTGAGAGAGCTGAGACTGTTCAGCCTGCAGAAGAGAAGGTTCAGGGCTATCTTATTAATGTACAGAAGTAGCTGTAAGGAGGGTGCAAAGAGGACAGAGACAAGCACTTTTTGGGATCAGAGGCAACGGGCACAAAGTGAAACACGGGAGGTTCCCTCTGAACGTCAGGAAGCATCTTTTCACTGTGAGGGTGACCGAGCACTGCCACAGGTTGCCCAGGGAAGCTGTGGAGTCTCCATCCTTGGAGATATTCAAAAGCCATCTGGGCATGGTCCTGGGCAACCAGCTCTAGGTGGACCTGCTTGAGCAAGAGGGGTTGGACCAGACAACCTCCAGAGATCACTGCCAACCTCAGCCAGGCCGTGATCCTGTGAGTTAGGTAGAACTGGCTGTTTGTCCTTCACAAACTGTTGCCAGCCTTCTTGGGAATTATCACAAGGTTGTGCCGGGCTCCTGGCAAGGGTACAAAACATCTGCTCAATAGCAGGCCCCCAGAAAACATTAAAAATGTGGCTGGGTACTTAGAAATATTACCCTGGTGACACTTTTGTTGGGTCAGATGGTGAAGACAGTTAAAACTGCCTTTGATAGATCATACATGCAGTCAGGGCACCTGATTCATAAATTTGTAATGGCCCTACTTAGACTAATTATCAGTGAAGCAGAGCAGATACGTTAGCTCTATTACATTTACTGCAACAGGAATAGTACAGTACTCACTGGCATCAGGGTTTTACATGAAGAATTAATTGTGCAGTTAAGCTGTTGTTTTAAAACATGTGTCCTCTTGGTGGTGAAAGTCTTAATCTGTGTAATATTGAAATTCTGCTACTAGACAGACCTAGAGATTCAGAAGGCGGTTCATAGTGTGGTAGTCATGGTATTTTTAAAAGATACTGATAATTATGTAGTTTTCCAGACCCATTTAGGAGAGTGCCCAACCATTCGAAGCGGTAATGTCAGCCTTCTCCAGCGCAGCCCCTTCAGGTGTAGCAACTGGATGAGAAATCAAGACATCTGCAGAAGGCTTCTGAATTGATTTATGATCCTCTTTGAGGAAAATATATTTAGCCTATAGTGACTGATTTTTCACAAATCGCAAGTAGATTTATGAAGCAAGCAATACTTGCATATCCTTTGCCATTTGTTTTGTATATACTGTCCTTGATGGATGTTGTACATGAAGCGGACAAACCCTGAAGATATTCAGTGATCATTTTACTGCCTGCTAACACGAACATTAAAATCGAGGACACTGTACATAGTGATAGGCATCTACATGGAGAGAAAATTCTCTGTTCTCCCACAACACAAATACGTTTACTGATGTCTGAAAATACGCAAAGTAACTCAGTCTCCTTCCCTGGCAGAGGAAGATTTTTCCCTTGGTAAGTTAGAGAGCTTGCTTCAGATGGTAACTTGCAAAGTTAAACTGAGAAGCATCTGCCCAGGGACCCAGACTGGAAGCCCGGTGTCTAAGGGGGTCACTGCAATATGGGGAGCAGACCTCCTACTTACACTCTGGTGCCTTGTGAGCTACAGAGGTGGATGGGAAGCCATGATTCAGGAAGGTGCAGATTAAAATGGGCTGTGGAAGCCAGTCAATACATGTTTTACCTATGGAGAATGCACCTTTGTAACTCATCAGAAAGCATCCCTTGGGGTTGTTCTAACAGGAAAACAAAGTAAACTGTTTCTACTGCAAGTTCATTTTGGGAGGAGGAGGGAGTAGTGTGAAAGCTCAGCAGGCATCGTTCCTTTGCAGCACTTCAGTCTCACTGTCCTCAGCTTCCATGACGGAGACCTCTGATCCAAGGCCTGTGCATGAGTTATCAGGGAAGATATATTCATTGTCAGTGTCTAATGAGGGTCTTTTTCCCTCTAAAGCCTCCCTCATTAACATGCTCCCACCAGTGCAACTTCTGGTCTTCCCAGAGATTTTCCGTTGAGAAAATCCCTGCACAGCTGTCTCCTATCACCCTTGCAAACTGACGTGGAAACAAGATCAGCCATGCCATCAGCATTAAAAGATACTAGGGTTAATAGCACCATACAGTAAAGCAGCAAAAAAAAAAATAAAATCTGATGCATATAATTTCAAAAATGCATTATTTAATTTTTTTATTTTTTTTTAAGAAGTTCTTTTTACCACCGAGACTTGGTTTTTGCAAAGATTTGACTTAAGTTATCTAGATATTTTGGATTTATTAGCAGCTGTGGGGTGCTACTAATGAAAGTAATTACTTTAGTCCTGAGAGGACTGCAGCATGTTGTAAAATATGATGTAACACTCCTTTAACATGAAAAAAAAAAGGGTTTCCAAGTAGATACTCTCTCTGCTGTTGCTTGAAATATTTGTGGGTTTTGGCTTTGCAAGTTATTACTGCTTCTGTCCTGCTTGTCTAACTACACAGAAAGGGGCATTAAAATAGGCCCATCAGGCTCCTTACACTTACTTAAATGTGTTTTTCTTTGTGCCCCCTGTTTCTGAAAAATAGAAACAGCATTTAACTCTTAGCTCACAAATGGAGCGGTGGAACACAAAGGACCCGTAAGCTCTGCAGAAGGGTGGAGTGGGGAGGAGATGCAGGAACTTCAGAAGGAGAGGAAATCCATGAGGACTTGGTTTTGCTGGGTCCAAAATCAAGAGGGTGAAGCTACAAGAACTACACTTGCTCAGCTGTAAAAACTATCTCTGCTTCCTACAAGGCAGGGAATGACTGATTAGGCTGCAGAAACAGGTCTGAGAGTTTGGAGTAGTCTGGGAAGTGAATTTGTTCTGTCTGATGCAGTTGCAAGGAAAGGCAAGCCTAGCTCTGGGGCGCTGGGATGCAGAAATGGAGCTGTGGAGGAGACCAGAGGGAATTACTAACTGGGGAGTTGTCACGACCTGAAGGGTTACCTGGCTCGCGGGAGTAAGGAGGTAGCGACTGTGGGTTTGCAGGGATTCTGTAATACACTAGGGCATGGAGGCTTCATCCTCTAAACTTCTCTGCTTTGTTGTTACCAAAAATAACACAAAATTCACCACTAGCAAGTATACGTGTGATCAATGCAGTGAATATATATATATAGCTATTACAAATTATATTAGCAGCAATCAATAATAGCAGCAACAAGTATCTATACAATATTACGGGTTGCTACAAACTTATCCCTAGTAAACTTATTGATAATGTAACAGCAGATATACTTACAGTAGTTTACTTACATGCATATATATGTGTGTTCATCATATTACCAATACCAAGTGCATCAAACCAGTCCCAGAAGAGAGGACCAAACCATTCCAAAAGTGGGAGGACAAACCAAACTGACCTCAGAAGTGGGCCCAGGGGGGGCACCAATAAAGTAACAGGCAGAGTATGACTTCAAAAATGGTCCTTGTCATGGAGCTGGGAGTCAGCCAGGCATCCCTGGCAAGGGTCCTAGAGCTTGTCTGGGAGACCTTGTAAGAAAGTTCATGCAGGGACCTCAACCTGTTTAGGAAAAGGAAAACTATGTGCAGCATGGGAAGTTCTCAGAGGGAAAAGCTCCATTTTGGGTAAAAATTTAGTCCTTTCTATATCACAGAGGCATAAGGGAGCATGGGACACCAGCCCTTCAGGCACCCAATAGGTGCTGATAATTTGTTTTTCACCTGGGATAGCCAATAGATGATGTTAACTTACATTCTTTCAGACCAATTTTTATTTTCCAGACTCTGTTCCTGTTCTTGCAGTCAGAACAGCCAATGGCAGTTACTGATCCTTACTTTCTGAGGATGTTTTCCCCTTCTTCCAGACTATTTTTCACCTTTTCATATGATAAGTTGCGCTTACAGTCCCTTGGTTTTGCATTTATCAGTGGTATCTCAGAATGCCACTTAGTATCTTAATTAATATGTTAGAAAAATATGAGGAATCATTTTGATAAAATGGCTTGTTTTGTGGGTAAAAGAAGTTAAGTGCAGTAATTGTTTGGTGTACAGCACTGAAAATATTGCAGCCTTGAAATCTCTTGTTTATTGTCCTCATTTCTGTGCTATTATATACCTCCCCCTGTAGAAGTGATGACAGTCCAGTCTGTCGCTGAGACTACTGACAAATGTATCATTTAATGTGTTACAATGTTTTTGTCATTTATGAATATCTTTGCACTAGAATTGGAGTAGAGACCTCCCATGCATGTCACGTAGGATCCTGCACAGCCATGAAACAGCAGCTTTGGTAGCTGACCTAACCTGGCACAAAATTGAGCCTCTGGTCTGAAGAGAAAAGCTTCGTCCCCTTCACCTGTTGCTGTGTAACCTGAAAGACTGAGCACCATGAGAAATATGCAGCATGGAGGCTTCGTGCACAACATCAGAGAGTCTTTGTAGCTTTGACCCAAACTCATGGATAGGATAGGTTAGGATAGGAGCAGGATAAAGTCCCAGAACGCACACTTTTTCAGCAGGCTTTGTAGTCACTAAAGGGCGGGCTCTCTCATTACTAGGATCTCCTCAGAGATGCTTTTAAGTTGCTTCCCAGTATTTGGAGACCATTTCCAAAGTCTGCTGAGGCCAGAGGGAGCCCTCTGGTAGGCTCAGCAGTTTGGGGACCTTCCCTAAAGTGATTCCCTGTGTGTGTCAGGTGCAGGTAGTTTTAGCCCATCGATAATTGTTTTGCTTGAGTGTTACAGCCAGCTTCTTGACCGCAGCGCTGGGGGATCAGTGCATGGGTTTGGGAAGTGAGAATTACCATCCCAGCTGTGCTGGCTAGCGGGGCAATACCGCGCCCCATGTGGTGGTGTGCGACCTCCACCTGCGCTTCCCCGCTGCGCTTGGTTTCTCTCACTTGCCCATTTTCCAGGGTGTGCCAGATCCCTGGATATTTGTGCTTCCTCCTGCTGTTGGAGTACCACATGATGGGATGCAACTGGAAAAATTACCTTCTCTTGATGGTAACAGTGTGCAGCATAACCAGGGCACTCACTGTTCCATGGACATACTCAGCATTTCCACCTGTGCTTGCCTGAATATGTCTCTCTCCCTCCCTGGCCACTGCATCCCTAGGATTTCATCCACTGACTTTCAGCTTGAGCCTTGTTAAGCTTTTAATTGACACACTGCCTCCCAGACTCTTGCACTCGTGCCAGACACCTAGCGATCCTGAGGAATACTGTGCTAATACCATAACATCTCGGGTACTCACGATGTCTCTGTGATTCAGTGCTGAACTGGGGGGCACTGGTCCAGCTGCCTCACCGCATCTCCCAGTGCTCTCCCAGTACATCAGCTGTGACGGCACAGGAGGGACTGTGTCATCGCTGCTGGCAGCTCCTAAGTTGTGTTTTTCTTGAAGAGGAAGAACATCTCCAGTGCTCTTTTGTCAGCTGGAAAATACTTCGAAGCTGGTAAATGTATGTTTTCTTCTTCCCTGCTCTGTCAGTGAGAGCATTTTCTGATCGCTGCCTGGCTGCACATCTTCACTTGTGTTTATAAAAGATAGGATCTAGCTCAAATAGAAGTTTGTGGCTTGGTGCCGGCTGGCATTACATTATCATAGTGGTGTTCTCTGGCACTGGAAAAAATCTATAAACGCAGGAATTAATTTTTTCTTGAAATTCTCCAGTGTGATTTTTGAAATGTTCACCTGAGTTGCCATTATATGCTGGCTGGGAGAGTGTGGGGTTGCTTGTGCTGGCAGGGAGGAGGGTTCAGAGCAAAGGTGAGAAGGAGACCACTGCGCCACCACACCAACACAGGGGCAGTGGGGTCCCCAAACTGAATGGCAGGTAATTTGGGAAGTGGTTTCTCTAAAACCATCTTTCCAGTATGGAAGTGGTGGACGGAGGTTGGAAGGCCTTTGCTGGCAGCAGAGGAGGTACCCTTGGGAGTGAGAAAGGAGGGAAGAGCAGCAGAGGAGGAAAGGCAGTTTGTTATGGAAAGGGTTTGGGCACCTTCTGCTCGCAGTGAGGTTCTGCAGTCAGCTTGGCTGGGATCTGTATGGCCTTTTAATAGATTGGCAGGTGGCTCCTGCGCAGAGGGTGATGGTGAGGGACAGTTCTCCCATCAAGAAGCCCCACTGTGCGTGAGCGTAACGTAAAACCCTGCTCTCCCACAAGCGCAGCCGCGTGCCTGCTTCGTTCCCAAGGTTGGGCTCCAGCACTTCTGTTAAACAGCAGTGAGCTGGAAAGACCTCCTAACTGGTTTTATGCAAATGGGACCGAGACATCTCATGCATGCGTGTTTGCACACAGGCACTGTCCCCTATCAAACAATAGATATTGTTTTGTCATGTAAATAGTGCTCAACTGATGAGGGCTTGCTGAGAGTTGAGCTCACTTGTACTGAATGGTTTTGACATGTGTGCACACAGGTGTGGAAAGAGAGGGCGGGGAGAGTAATAGAGTTGTGAAACTTCAATGATACAAGCCAAATAAAAAAAATCAAATCATGTTCTAGGGAAAGTGGGAAGTATATAACCTGCGTAGTGGATAAGGGGGGTCAAGGCTACCTGGCAAAGACATAAGTAGGAGGGGAAGATAAACTGCTGTCTTCATACAAGGAGATTAGTGATGTCTAACGGATGACTTGAAACTGCCTCTGGTCTTCGTCGTTGGTCTCCATGTGTCCATGCCTCTCTCCAAAAGCGTTCTGCTTGGCAGGTGCAACTTTGGAGGTTGGTTTTGGTGGTAACAAGGCATTGCCTGAGATCTGCCTGGGCGGCTGAGGATTTATGTTCGGTGACGCCGACAGTGGAGGGTGGGCAACAGAGCCGCGCTTACAAAGCAGTTGGGGAAGCTGCGGTCGCTGTCTCCCCACATCCGTCGCCTGTGGGGTTGGCTGTTGGTCTGGCTGCAGGCGGCCACCAGCTGCGGTGGAGCAGTGGCATCAATCAGTCCGATCTGGTTGTGGTGGGAAGTGTGATGAGCAGCTGTCATGCAGCTGCTCCCTGGGAGGCTGCTAAATAGTCATTGTTGAAGTAATTAATAGTAACAAATTGGGGGGGGGAGCCCAGAAGATGTTTTCAGATGTCCCAGACTGTGCTGATACTTAGGGTGATGAATCACACAGCTGTCCATATGAAAACTGAGTAATTCTACTTGGTATGATAAAATATGCAGTGAAAACAATAGGGGGAAAAAAGCAGAGACCAATATATAAGCTACCAGACTTCTATGTAGGTGTCCCATTCAAAATGCTGATTGGCATAAAATCTAACTCTAGAAAATAGTATTGATATCATTGTAAAGAAAAGTATGAATCAAAAGCATATTGTTCTTGACTTGGCAGGGCTTTGCAGTTTTCTAGATATAGCTGCTGGTGGTGTTTTTCATAAATGACATCCTTGACTGTTTTTTGAGGCAGGGAGGGGTGAGAGGCAGAGTCCTCCCTTTAGCAAAACCCATACATTTTTTCCTGAGTAGTTTATACTGGATCCATGAGGGAACTGGAGAAAAATCACTTGAAGGAAAGCAGTGCTACAGGCCTTGGGAAAACCTTCTTCAAGTCAGTTGGGAGAAATGGCAGATGTATCTGCATTCTGCAGTAAATGATAAAACCAGTTCCGGTAAACTCACCCTCTCTACCAATAATCCACTCTGCTGAAAAATGCTGTTATTCTAAAGTGAGCGCAATCTTTGTGGTTATTTCAGGTTTTAAATATGCCAAACTGCTTTGCAAAGAGGCTGGACAAGAAAAAGAGCATTCTATAGATTGTAATATACTGTTATGTACTAACAAGCAAAGAAACCTGAGGGCCGAACGAAGAAGAGATGGGCAGTATTTAGACATAGGAAGTTTTCTTAGAAAGACTTTTTTATTATTACAAAATAGTAGCTATTAGGTACCCTCCCATAACAAAAAGGTCCGACTCCGCATCTTAACACTGGGTTATCCTAAAATACTTAGAATAATTTTATTGCATTATTTATGTTGCATAAAATGAAGCTACCAGGTGCTGAGAGTTTTTCTTGGACTATTTCTGAAATTTCATCATTTCTGGTGATAAACTAGAAAAGAGAATTTGGGGTCTCTTGCAGAAAAGTGGGGTCCCTTTTTCTTTTTTTTTTCTTCTTTTCATCTTGTACCTTGGTACACACAGAAACTTTTTTTGTTACCTATGTAAGCATTGTTTTATTCAGATACTAATTTAACTTGGTGATTGTACTGAGAGTGACCGGCGCTCTTGCGTTGCATCTTTTCTATATAGTGCAGCGGACTTTATAATGTTGATTAGCTCATATCTTTCATAGTTCTCAGCTTTTTTCTCTTTCCTCAGAGAGGAAGCTGGTTTTTTTAATCCTTTCTGTGAATTTAGGAGAGGCTATTGCCTAGCCTTCCAGTGTCTGTGAAGTTTGATTGTCCTGGACTTGCCTTTGGCTTTCAAAAATCATCATTCCTGTACTTTTTTGTTACGAATGCATGGGCGATACAGCCGCTGAAGCAGCCTGGCAGCAGTTTGGAGGGGAGGGAGCTGGGGAGGGGGAAGGTGCATAGAGTGTTTTTTCTCCTGCTCTGCCAGTTGCATGGGAGAGAAGCTGGAGCAGAGAGCCTTACGACCCTGCCACCGAGCAGCCAGCTGCCCACCCACACCACGCTGCACCATTCCCGGCCAAACATCTGCTAGAGCATCCACAGGGCAGTGTGACTCACCGAGCCACAGGCATCTTCCTTGGGGATGCGGCTGGACCTCAGCGCCGGGCGACGGTGCCTTGCTGCTGCCGGTCAGGAATACTAATCCACGGTCAACCCATCCTTTTCCATGCTCTGCCAATGGGGTGAGCAGGTTATCCTTGAGGATGAACAGGTTATCCTCAGAAGGGATTGCCCTGTGGAGGAGCAACTGAACCTGTGGGCATCACACCTGGCCGGCTTCCCTGGAGAGGCTTGGGAAGTAGGTGTTGCTTTCCCAGCCTGCCCCAGGTAAGTAATCTGATCTTAAACAAAGAAACACAGAGATGGCTGTTTCTCATTTTAAAAAAAAGCCTTTTTTTTGTTTTGAAGGCAGAAGGTTTGAATATTTCCGTGCTCTGTGCTTCCCTCAAGCTCCCGGATTTGGGAGGTGATAATGAGGGATTTAATTCTGGGCAGCAGGTGCTGGCAGCAGGGATATGATGCAGCGCCTGTAATCATGTTGTCAGGTTCCTTTTTCACCATCTGGGTGTGAAAGGGATGGTCGAGCTTTTAATTGTAGTTCTTGGGCATCTGGTACCCTCCTTCTTCTGCTGCGGGTGCAGACGTGCTGAAGGGAAGATGCTCTGTGGGTCTGAGGTGTGTAGAGAGTTAAAGCTGGCGGGGAGCAATGCCACTGCCCCTTCAGCCGCTGTGCTGCGGAAGGGAAGGGTCCCTTGGGAGCGGAATGAGGAGGTTGTTCCCCCTCCTGCTCATCACCTATCGCCTTTTCCTACTGGCTCAGGAGAAAAGGAGAGTTGGTCTTTCAGTTGTCCGGGCTTCCTATGCTAATTGGACACGCTTTTCTGAGTTACAAATAATCCCAGCTGAGGAGATGTAAAGCAGCCGGTGTGGGGAATGTGACCTGTTGTGCGAGTGCCCGTCTGCGAAACAGCCCAGAGCAGGAGCCGGGCTTGCGACGTGACTGCCCTCCTGGAAAGGGGACCGACGGCTGCCGGAGACTTGGACAACGTGGGAGTCATCTGTAAAAGACCGATAGCCGAGTAAACTCCTTGCTGTGCTTTTATATGTGACCCAAGCGCTGGAAAAGGCAAGAAGGCAAACTACATGATGACAGTGGTGGTGTCGCAGTCTGTCACTCCAGCGTGGCAGGGCATGGCAGGCTGAAGAGGCTCATGATCTCCGGGGAGGAACGTACTGCAGTAATGGGAAGGCAGCAAGAGAAAGGGAGAATAATCAAACTAGGAAGTGAGTACGATTTCCAGTGTTTACCTTGTGTAGGTATGTACCTGTTAACCAGACTATCGTGGAGGAACTAAACTTTGCGCTGTTGCGAGTCATTTGAGGTGTTAGCGTGTTTCTAGTCGTGTGGCTAAAATGTAACAAGCAGCCACAGTTTCTGTGAATTTGCTCAGAAACGTCAGCATGTCAGGAAAATCTCTCAGTGTCATTTATGTTACTGCTTTCTTTCAAATTTAAGAGGTAAGAAAACCAAATAGGGTCTGACCACAGGTGTTTTAAGATGCACAGAGCTGTCAGTTATTGTGCATGGCTCCATCCAGTGTATGGGCAGCCAGGTTAGGTGTAAGAATGGGGACAAGCACGTGCTGGTACAGTTCATCTGGGAACTACCCCTGCACAGGCAAGGGCTGACACAGAAACAAACCATATCACTGCCTGAAAAGCTCACGGAGAAAGATCCCTGTTGAAAGGCTTGCCCTGCGCTGTGTGCCCGTCACAGAGGGGAGGAGTGGGAAGTGCTCCTGGGTTGCGGAGATGCTGCTTTGGGATGTATGGGAGGGTCAGGGAGGCACTGGGAGCAGGGCGGCTGGGCTGGGGGTTCACCTGACATCGGTAACATGTGTCACTGGAAAGCAAATACTTAGGGAGGTGAGACTGAAATTTGGGTTGCTTTTCACAGATCAAATTATTAAGTGTAGGCCATCTGTATTTCTTGGGGTTTTTATGTGGCTTGTACTATACTGGGCACGTCACTGTGCTGGAGGGGCAGGGTATGATGTGTACGGTGCTGGTGAAGGAATCAAGGGATTTTTCTTCTTGCTTCCATCTTTTCCGCCTTGCCAGGGTGTCCAAACTGTGTCTCTCACATTGAGGGTGTGGGTGAGACCGGTGCAGTGGCACAGGGTGCAGCACCACTTCTCTGTTGTCCGTTCTTGTGCTGCTTTTGAGACCCAGAAAGTTTTTGTCTTGTTTCTCTGAATAAATGTGCAGCTATTTCCATGTTGCTCCAAACATGTTCACAACTAGAAAGCAAGAGGATGGTAAAGAGAAGCTAGCCTCAATATTTTACCTGGAGATAGTATTAGCTAATGCTTATACTTAGAAATTAAAAAAGTCAATCATCTGGAGTTATTTCCTGGCTTTGACATAACTTCTCTATTGACCTTGGAGAAAGCGGGAACTTTCCTGTGCTTTAAAGGGCCCTTTTCTAAAATGCATGTAATATTCTTAAGTATAATACTCACCTCAGAGGGTGTTGTAAGAATGAATGCTCATAAAGCATTTTAAGAGTCATTAATGGAAATTACCATAAAAGTACAAATTAAATTCTGCAACTATCTTCTACTACTACAAATGAACCAACGTGGTTTTAATGTACGCGAGCTTGTGATCAAAAACTTTTAGTGTAGATCAGTGATCCTGCAGGGTCCAAGGACTTTGGATACCACTTTGGGGCCACAGGGATCATGGTACCCTATTAACCATTCAATTAATCAGGGCTACAGCACTTTTTTGTTGCAGAGGTGTACTGGTGCATACGATCTTATAACATTGGAGTGACGTTCATTAAAAGGTCTCACCCTCAGTATTTAGAAGATGGGGAGTTCATGTGCCACAACTACCCACACCCATGCGTTTTCTCCTTGTTGCTGGGAGTGTCTTCCTGGTATGAGGATGGAAACAAAATCTTTTCCACTGTTCTGGTGATGAGCTCCCTGATGAAGCTGTTAGCAAAAATGTCAGTATTCTAAGTGGTGGGATTATCATGGGGAGGGTTTTGTGCTATTAGCTAAATTGAGACAAACAAATCAATTTAGGGGGGCATCAAAGCCATTAGGCAGTAATAGCTTTTAGTTATTGCTGTTTTGAGATGGATTCAAAGGGGTAACATAAGGGTGAAAGACATTCTGTTCCACTATCAATCTCCAAGATCATCTAGTCCCTGCACCAATTACCCTTAGACTATGCAGAGCCTGTAATACTGGTACCTGATAAGGAGCAGTGCAGTGATATTTCAAGAGAGAAAGATCCATCATCTGTATACACACTGGCTGTCTGAAGGTGGTTTTCCCGTACTGAAACAATTAAATACCAAAGTGTGAAAAGCACAGATAAAGCTGAAATCCTCCCAAATTGGGCAGGTTCTGGATCCTACAAAGTGATCCATCAAAGTGATCTGTGGATACATTTTTTGGAATTATATCAGAAATCTCTTTTCAGCTCCAGTGGCTCATTGGACGGGTCAGTGGAGCCCAGGAAGAAGAACATGTTCACAAGTTTGCATGATGAGTGCTAAATCTGAATTGTTTCTGGGGTCAGTGTGGCATGGTGTCAGCACTGCAGAGAGAACATCATTTCTTGCTGACAGCAAAGATGAGTGTTTCCCAGTTGCAGGTTGTGGTCCCTCCCAAAGGTGTCCTTGGGATGGTTCGGGGGAGGCTGTGAAGCATTTTATACTCGAGAGGGGAACAGTCAGCTGCCTTTAATTGCTGACTGCACGCAGTCCTTCTAGGGCAGAGGCTTATATATTTATATCAGCAGCCAGTAACTATAACGTATCCTTGTTCCCTTGGCCAACATGGGCTGAGCTACTATTAGCAGTGGAGGTAGTTAACCCGTTCTTGGCTAATTACTGTCTGGGAACCCTGCAGGGAAGGAGAAAATGAAAGGGAGCCACACAAATGCAGGTAGGGCCAAAAGAGAGTTAAGCTCTCAGAAAGTTTAAGGATTTTTGTCCCAAACTAGGGGAATGAGGGCACACTGAAAGCATGCTTCTGTCTTATGTCCCTCTGCACTGCAACAGAAGTGCAATGTCTTCAGGAGGCTCCAAGGGTTTTTTGTCACCCCCTCCCAAAGCAATGCGAAGACGAACACTCGGGGTGGAGCTGCTGCAGTGCTTCCGTCTCTGAAACCTTGCTGACAGCAGTGTTGTTTTCTGATCCACAGGTCCAGAGGATGGCATAGCAATAACGTCACGGACCAGGGAGCTGGGGTCCTTCCTCGTCTGCCTACATGCTGCTTGAACTGATCCCAAGCCTTTGTTTTTGGACCGAAGAAACCTGAAAACCTTTCTCTCCTAATTCATGAGCCAGCAGGATGTGGTCGCCGTGCTTTCAGAACGCCTGCTCGTAGCTGCCTACAAAGGCCAAGTGGAGAATGTGGTGCAGCTTATCAACAAGGGTGCCAAGGTAGCAGTTACCAAGGTAACAAGAGAAAAACGCTTTGCAAAATGCCTGGGAACTAACATAACTCCTAGACCATTGTCTGTTGAAAATGCCCTCGTAGCTTTCCCGTTCGGAATGTGACTGAGATTAGTGTTTAGGTTTCCTTAAAGTTTATACCTCATAGCTCATGTGAATTTACAGTATAGTGCGTGTCTTGTATTCCTACGCTTCCCAGTGGACGCAGCTGTGGTGAACGCCGAGTCCTTAGAAACGCAGTGTGTCGGCGGAGGGGCAGCGACATTTTTCAAAGCGTGCATTGACTTTTGAACACTGCGCAAACTGATGAATGGAGCGATTCATCACTGTCGGGGGAAGGCGGTTCAGAGCGCCCATTTTTTTGGGTGAGGGGATGGGGGAAAGCCACCTGTTGCGCTAGGGTAAAGGTATGCAGAGAGCGTTTCTTGCCGCTGAAGTCTCTTGATACAGCAGCCTCGCTTATACCCGACATCTTCATTGATTCGTGCCCTGTAGTCCCCAGTCAGTTCCAAACTCGGGGGTTGCAAACTGTGTACCTTCGAGATGAGGTCAGCATCAAAGGATTTCTGCTTGGATATTAAGAGAGTTTGAACTGATACTCACCTCTTCCTAACACTCAACAACTTATAAATAATACTAGCGTATAAAAGGTGACATAGAAGTGGCTGTTGTAGAGAAGGTTTGATCAGCAAAAACCCTTAAAAAGAATTAGGTAAGTTAGATCTTTAGAGGTGTAACATAAAATTTGGGACGTCCTGTTTTGATGAACTGTTGTTCTCCATCGTATCTAGTTTTATTTGTATTTCCATATTGGTTTTGAACATTACATATGTACGGGGGCCAATATTTACAGACAGAAAGCAAATGTGAGTACGTTTGATAAGTGATCTGCATTTTCCTCTTTTTATCTGTCAGGGACAGTTGTTTTCAATCCCTTTGCAGTGTTTGGGTTGTAGATAGTATTTATTTTGAAAGCTGCAGTGATCCAAAGACAACTGGTGTTTATAAGTTTTGTTTGCCAAAACGAAGTGGTCTCTTGTTGATAGATACAAAACACAGATGTAATAAACATGAATGGTCCCATAAAGGTGCCTGTTTGGCTCTGTTGTCCAAGCGGCTCTGTAGCTGATGAACAGCTCTTAAAGTAGTCAGTAATAGATCAGGAAATACTGACTTACAGATGTCTGAATGGTAGCTCGGGGTTTTGTTGTTGGTTTGGGGTTTTCGTTTTTTCAAGATCATGAGCTCTGAGACTACTGAGGGACCTACCTGAAAATACACAAATGACTGAAAGGATGCCATGCTTTGTATAAATTTGTGCATTAATGCAATTTCAAATCCAGCTTCCACACTGTTTGAACATAAAATGCCGTGTCCTTTGTAATGGTTGCCAGAATAATCATGGCTTTGATTTAACTGTTTCATGGAATTAGCGAGCCTAATCCACAATTCAAATACAAAATTGACACTTTCTCATTGTTAAGGTTGTTATGCAGTTATCAACACGTTAATTACAGTAAGCAGCAAATTGTGCAGATCTGACTTTCAAACAGAAAATCAGGTTAATGTGATAAAACGCAGATTTGCTAGGGTTCGCAAGTTTTTCTTTCCTAGACAATATAGGTGGCTACCTCCTTCTTGCACTTGCTTTGTTGTTCAGTCCTTGCGTGGAAAATCAAACCAAAGCTCAGTGAGTGGCAAAACTGCGCCCAGGCACAGCGTGTTGGTGGTGGAAAGCTGTGGGCTGAGAGGCCATCCCCGTAGCTGACCTGGCGCTATGGGATTGTAACCATTTTCTAGAGGTTGTGGGTCATCCCCATGGGGCCCGGAGAGGGGGGAACAACTAAAGTTGTCCCTCTTGTCATTTTGGATGCATCCTGGCACATCAGCAGACAGCACAGACGAGGTACTTGGGTAGCTCCGTGACAAGCCCTGCTCAGAAGAGATGAAGTCAGAGCAGCAAGACTGTGGAGGAGTGCACAGAGGAGCAGAGAGGCTCTCAGAGGAGCAAGCTAGGCTACGTGCATGGAGTATTTTGGAGGTGCTCACGCACTTATTCTTCTTGTGCTGTGAGCCAGATAGAGGTGAGCTCAATGTGAACCAAGAGGCATGAGACCAAGTGGCTGCCCTCATCAAAGCCCATCAGTTCAGGCTCAGTAATGTCCTATCCAGCTCTACACAGCATCCAGTTTGCATCTGGCTCTCACCCAGCCAGCTAGCTGCTTAGGGAGAGCATATGCATATTTGCCTATGAAAGGCTGTATAAACATACCCTGGAAGAGCTTGGCTGGCTAATCTGGTGACACACAAAAGCTGGAAGAAAGAGCCATTTAAAGTCAAGGACAAGGTTGTCGCAGGAGCAAGCACATATAAATTAGCCTCAAGTATATTTAAACTGGAAGTTTGACGTGATTTTTTAGCTATCAGAGACAGGTTCTTGTGCAGTCTTTCAATAAGCAGAAGAGCCACAAAATGAGAACTGCTTTCGGGATAGGGGCTGTTAATTTTAGGATGGAAGTTAGATGGCGTGCTTGCTGTAGTGGGGAATTACTGATTGAGCTTTCAGATAAATCGAAACCTAGATCCCTCTCCCCTCCCTGAGATAAAACCCGTTGCAAATGAGGCATAAAAATTAATTTATTCATGTGCATGCCTTAGTTCTTTTATACCTGTATCTTCTGCTTTTATTCAAAGTCTTCAGTTTGTTCTGTCAAATTAATTTTAAATTCTAGGGATTTGCTCCAAAGGAAAAAAAAAGACGGGGAGGGGGTTGTACTTCTCAGCCAAAATTTCTGCTGAATTCTATCAGAGTTTTATTGGAAAAAGACATGCAGAGACAAAGCTCTTTGGAGGGAGGGAACAAGTTCCCACACCACTTCAGGCTTAAAATTTATTTCTGATACGCTTCTGTAAGCATAGACCAATTCTCATGGAAAAACACCATGCAGAGCCACAGCTTGAAGTGACCAGGATCTAGAGCTAAATGCTAGAGAATTCTTTATTCAGACTGGATTAATTGAGCATGGCTATAGAAAAATGAAGCATATTTTCTGTAACACACCAAGTACTATCAAATGCTGGAGAGCTGGCAAGCTCGTCCAGTTCTATTTTTACTATCTATAGGGAAGATCATATGATGTGGTTAATTGCTGCTTCAGTAAACAACAATTCAGCTGCAAAATAGTATTTTATTTTTTTCACTTCTAACTATATGATTTCAGAAGAAGAATAGTAGGAAAGATTCAAGATTCAATGGAGAATTAGTATGTCCAGGTGCTCACTTCAGCATTTCCTTGGGGATCCGCTTGTTTTGTTTTGATAGCATTACTAGCAAGGCATCTGTGCAGGTGAAGTCAATATGGAAGTGTGCACTCCAGCATCTTCCCTGACTCCAGTGAGGGACACTGGGACTTTTTCCAGGTTTGGGGCCTTTTAAAATACCTAAAGAGCTGATGGCCAGCAGGTCACAGCGCTGCTGACAATCTGATGCCAGGGAGCCCAGAGTGGGAGAGGGCTGGTGGCCCTGCCTTGCACATACATCAAGCGCTCATTCTGGTGCCGGGATATCTGCCACCATGTGGGGTGGTGGCCAAGAGACAGTCTGGATCTCAGTTCGTGAGGCTTCATGGCTCTGCTTTGGGCATTTTCTTGACCAGGATGCTCTGTTCCTGCTCTGCCTGGTAGGATGAAGAGGTGATTTCCGTTTTTGTGCCTTTTTGTCTGACAGTCTTCACAGGCATGAAATTCATAGCTGTTTTCTTTATGAAAAGGGCAAAAAATAGCCCGAACATACAAATTGGCTGACCTAACAAGCAGGTGCCTTTATTATAAAGTATTTTGGTGAAGATGCTGCAAAAGCTGGAAAATTAAGAACTGAGCCTGGTATAATTAACTCTCTTCTTTCAAGCAAGAAAGCTAGTCCCTTCTGTAGTAGAGCTTTCTTTCAGTAAAGTTATTGACAGTTGCATCTTCGACATTAAAGTGCTGGAACTTTTGCTGAGCTAGTCTGTCTTGCTGTCCTCCTAGGATGTTGTTTTCCTGGGTTATTTTTCTTTGGATTTTCTGAGTTGAGATAGGTTAGCGAAAGGGCTGAGAACCACTCAGAGTAGCCCAGGAGGAACAGTAGTAGTGACATCTCAGATCAGGTTGGTTGTTCTTTTGATCTTGTCCCCAGAACAGTGCCTGGAGGATGGAGAGAAGGGAGATTTCACCTCCCAAGTATCCACTTCTGGTGTATCCCAAGGATGCCTGGCTGAAACAGGGCACTTCTGGGGGAACAGCAGCCCTTAAAGCTGGCTTGCTCCATGCCTGGAGATGAAATTTCCAGGTCTGAACCTCTGCCTTATGGCTCCCCAAAACAAAGCATTACTGGGTGTTGGGTTTCACTGGGGCGTTACAGCACAGGGCATAGCATTCAATAGTGAGAATTAATAGGGCCAGGAAAAGCTGTGTATTAGCAAGCACGCACACGAGGAGTGTGCCACGTCTCTGTTAAACATGAAAAAGATTGCCAGGGGAAGTCATAAAGCTAGTACAGGCAGTTTTAATGTAATTTGTGTAGCGCCATGGGTTTTATGAGTATTTTTTCAAAGGGAAGTAGAATATAGCTTTTCTGCAAGAGTGTATCACTAAGATTATAGCTATAAAATTGAATTCTGCAGAGAAGTGATGATAATTTGGAAAAAAAAATGTGGAAATGAAAAAGGTAGTCCTTCTGCTTTGATTCAGTAATTCTGTTTGTTTGTTTGATTTGATTTTTTTAACTAGTCTTAGTATGAGCCTGCCATATGGCAACACTTCCATAAAGCTGGGGTACCTGTGGTTTTGTCATCAGGATTTCAACTTCAGCGCATGTTGTGTTCTTTAAAACAATCTTTTTTTCTTCTTCCTTTTTAAGTTAAGACAGGAACAAAAAAAGAAATATACTTCAGTGCTTTCACATATTTGTGCTCCTTAAGTTTGAAAAACTACTTGTCTCTGTTTTAAACAATAAATAAAAATAAACGAAAGGGGACTAGCAGAGATTTAGGGACTTGCTGAAGGCCTGTTGAGGTCAATGAGAAACTTTCTGCGGACTTGAGTGAGCAGGTTGTTCATGGAGAACAGTCTAACAAATCAACAGTGTGAACGATGTGACAAGACTTGGTTTTTGTTTTCAGGCTTTCTACATGGATAGGCATGTTTTTGTGTAAGTATGGAATGGATGAATAAATAAGTCTGTGTGCAGCACAGGTAGCAGGGTGAGATGGAGAACTGAATGTACTTGCATAAAAGTATCTACAAATACATAAACACAAGGAGAGATCATGTGGCTTGTGGTGCTAAGGCCCCCCAGTATGGATTTGGTTGCAGAGTGCATACACTGGCAGCTGCTCTAAGAAAATTCTGCTTTAAAACCGTTGTGTTTCGACAGCAGCCTGTCGATGTCTGGAAGTTAGAATACAGACTGAATACAAACCAACCCCCTACCCTTGCATTTTACTGCTGAAATTCATGTGGCTGTTTACTGTGCTTGGCTGCAACCTGATACGCCCCATAGCTAGAGCAGCGCGTCACGGTTGTTGGAAGCTGCAACCTTCATGCAGTAGGGTCCCATTTATTTTGTCAATAAGCCCATGACATGGGAGGATTTGTATGATTTGTTGCCTGCTGAAACTATTATTTACATTTGAACAGAAGTCCAAATTGCGTATTTTTTTATATGAATGACAGCTTTATTGGTTCATTAATCCCAAGCTGTAGCAGTCTCTCATTTGTATTTCTGTAGCAACCCCCAGTGGAATGGATGAATAAATAAGTCTGTGTGCAGCACAGGTAGCAGGGTGAGATGGAGAACTGAATGTACTTGCATAAAAGTATCTACAAATACATAAACACAAGGAGAGATCATGTGGCTTGTGGTGCTAAGGCCCCCCAGTATGGATTTGGTTGCAGAGTGCATACACTGGCAGCTGCTCTAAGAAAATTCTGCTTTAAAACCGTTGTGTTTCGACAGCAGCCTGTCAATGTCTGGAAGTTAGAATACAGACTGAATACAAACCAACCCCCTACCCTTGCATTTTACTGCTGAAATTCATGTGGCTGTTTACTGTGCTTGGCTGCAACCTGATACGCCCCATAGCTAGAGCAGCGCGTCACGGTTGTTGGAAGCTGCAACCTTCATGCAGTAGGGTCCCATTTATTTTGTCAATAAGCCCATGACATGGGAGGATTTGTATGATTTGTTGCCTGCTGAAACTATTATTTACATTTGAACAGAAGTCCAAATTGCGTATTTTTTTATATGAATGACAGCTTTATTGGTTCATTAATCCCAAGCTGTAGCAGTCTCTCATTTGTATTTCTGTAGCAACCCCCAAACCATTACAGTTCATATTTGGAAATGCACACAAGCTTTTAAGATGTTAATCTGCATGTTAAGGAGTTTCTGGTTTTAGTGTTGCCTCCTTGCGATGAGCATCTGTAGGAGACACTGTTGTTTGTATATGTTGCCTCTCCCACCAGGACCCATGCGTGTATTTAGGTTAAGTAAATCCCCTCTTTGGAGCTGCAATGGTGAGTGTGAAATGTCTTTATGGAGGAGGCATGCAGAGGAAAATTTGCCTTCCTTCCTCTTCCTCCTAGATACTTCGGGTAGGATGCATTGTTGCGAGAGAAAAATCTTATTTAAAAAAAAAAAACCAAGTCCTGTTAGCCCATCAGCAGTCTCCTTCACAGCTGGCATAAAGGGCTGTTGGATTGACTTGCAGACATGAGGGAGAAGACCAGGGGCGGGCAAGAGGAGCTCTGGCTGCCACTGCTAGGGCTTCCCACCATGGCACAGACCTGTTGAAAGTTTCTTGCCAAAGATTGCGATTCTCTGAGGTTGTCATCACAGCACGAAGGGCACCCAAATCGCCTGTCTCTCCCTCATAGTTTGTTCTAGTTTGGTGTGTGCATACATATGTACATACATACCTGTGTATATATGTATATGTTTGCATGGGGAGGTGGGTGGGAGTGTTTTTCCAGTGTTTGCATTGCCTGTACTGGAACTGTGTCCAGCTGTACCTCCCATCTCTGCTCTCATTTTTATGTTACTGGGAAGAAAAAGAAAATCTGGCATTGCCAGTTCTTGCAGGGTTGTGATTAATCTCAAGAAGATCAGTGCTCTTCCAAAAGCCTGAGCCTCTAATCAGTGTAATGTGCTGGAATTGATCCTCCTTCCCACTCCCCCAGGGTCATAGTTTTCCTTTAGGGTGGGAAGAGCTGAAGGTCTGCATGTATGCAGTAGCTCTGGTCTCTGAAGGTCTCTCTCTACGGGTCTCCAATAGGTGGGATGCCTCTGCACCTATGGTTTTGGATAGAGAATCTGGAAACACGCAAACACTCTGGAATAAAAATAATCCTCTAGTCTTCTGTTTCAATATATTTTTTATTTTTTTTAAAACAAAAACCTGAATTCTGTGGACCTGGCTGACATTTTTGAATGCTTGGGAATGACGACAGGGGAAATGCACAGTTAATGTGAATCTCTGTTCGCTGAGTGACAGAAGCAGCCAAGCAACCCTGCTTGCAGCTCTCCCTGGCCCTGCACCAGCCTCTTCCAGCAAGTGCCCTCTCCTCCTCTGGCACCCATCTCCTGTGGCTGGCCATGAGCGTGGGGAGGCTGCCCAGCTATCGAGAAGGGGGGACGGGTTGGTCCCAGTGACAGGAGAACATGGTGCTCCCTGGGGTGAGGGCAGCCTCATCCGGATAAGACCTTTCCCTGGGGCAGCTTTATTTTAATGTGCCTTAAGGCACTGAATGGGCAGGTGAAGGTCCTGTGGTCTGGATCTTCTGCAGTTTTGCAGCCTTTTCTTGCACTTGTGCCCTGCCACCAGGCACATTCTGTGGCGATTGCCTAGCAAGGTGTGTTGGGTGAGGAAAACAAGTCCCTCATATTGGAATAAAGTTGTACTCTGCTTTCATAGTTTATTTTTAACGCAGTACCTTTGGCTGCACCTCAGCATTTCTTCAGTGGTTAGAGATGGTTATCTTATCAGAAAGTTTCCCTGCTGGGATATATGCATGTAGTTGACACTGTTTTCCTTTTAAAGTACACGAGCTGGCTTCAAGTGGGGTTTGTTTGGGATTTTTTCTGCTCTGTGAACAGATTGCTATAAATTGTTTTCATGATATATTAGTAATCTGCCGGGAAGTGAGATGCCTGGATTAGGTGATTTACTTATTGCCATTAAGTAATGTAGAAAGTCAGAACCCATAAACCTGAACGTGCTGGAGCACATATTCGTAATGCAAACATATTGTTCATAGCTGGGAACGATTTGTCAATCTGGCTTCTTTTTTTTTTTTTTCTTCTTTTTCTCCCCCCGCCCCGTGTTGCCTGGAGACTTTTATGCCTCCTGGCTATTGAGTTACCTGGAACAGCCACGTAGCCCTGGCTCTCCTCCAGGGTGATGGAGAAGGAAGCGAGCTTGGTGCAGCTCAGTGCCCTTCGCCATAGGGGCAGGTGTTTAGGGACCTGTGGCCAGGCCCAGTGAGAAGTGCCTAAGCAGCCAAGCGGGATGGTGCCCAGGGGCGGTGGTGACAGTCAAAAGCGAGCCCTTCCCACGCCTCCAGCAGGGCAGGAATGGACATTTCCCACATGGGAATAAGCTGCTGCCGCCTAACAGGAGACAACATTTGGGTTTTGAGACACCCGCGTGTCAGCATGGATGAGGATTTTTCCCTTAGGTCTGGCCCTTCAGGTCAATAATGTAGTACAGTTAATCAGCTTTTAACATTTTCAAAGCACGGCACAACTAGTCAGTAATGACATGGGCATCTTGTCCCCAGCCATTCTGTGGATTTCAGTGTTGGCTTTTCCTTTTTGCTCTGAAGAGTCTGAATCCCCAAGGCTTTACCAGCTGTGCGGGTATGGGATTTGCTGTGTGAAAACAATCCTGTCTTGAGTTTGGTTTTTTATTTACTTGATGTATCTTTCCCCCTGGAGAAGTTGCTTAGAACATCAAAAGCTGATTGTTGCCTTCTGCTTACTTTACTACTGTCAGTCAGCTGTTGAGGTGTTTGCTCCTTCTGTTACTGATGTATTAGGGCCCTTTATCTTCCTTTGCAGGGTAAATCTTTGCATGGAAAAATAGAAAATCACAGCAGCAGTAATGAAGGAATAGACATATAACAATATGTGTGAAGAGGAATGTAACTCTTCTTTATCTCATAAAATGCCTGGTAGAGAAAACGGGATTCTTTGTGAAGATACTCTGTGATTTTACCAGTGGCTGGAATCCTGTTTTCTTAATTACAGTGAAAAAAAATTTGCAGTGAACAGTTTTAGAGTGTTGCTGTTTAACAGTTGTTCTTAAAGCATTTCACTTACTTTTCATGTTGATGCTTTATACAGACACACACGTACACACACACGTACACATATATACTTGCCTGAGCAGGAGCTAATTCTTGATTCTCCTTTATGAGTTTTCTTTTTCAGGTTGTACGGATTGAATTTTTAGGGAATCACTTCTTGTAGTTCTCTGTTGTGCAGACTGCCTCTTACAAGCTCTTCCCTCTTTCAGCTTCTTTTCAAATTGATTTTTATGCCTCATGTAGGAGAAGCAGCCTATTCCCCTTTTCCTGAAATGTTTCATTTTAAATTCTGCGAAAGGCTGATCAAGCAGGGCTCAGTTACAAGTAACTATTGTTTTCCTCTTGTAATTTCACTTAGATTTTTGGAACCCATTTTCTGGGGAGATGCTATTCTCTTAAAATATTTTACTGTCATATTACAATTTTTTTTTTCTCCTAAAACCATAGATCATGTTTCCATCTCACTAATTAAAGCTTTTCTGTCCTTCTGTTTATTAGGGTACTGTCCTTGATTACACTATAGATTGTATTAGTCATGACTATTTTATACTCTTACTTTCATGTGGATTAGAGCTTGGTAATGTTTAAAAATAAGTAGTTTCTAAAAAAACATGACAAATCTTTGGCAAAATGAGGTTGGTTGTCATACACATGAAGTCACTTGGAGTGACTGCAAGTCTTCCATTTCTTTTAAGGGGAGTGTGCGTCATACACAACAGGCCAGTAATTCTTATTCCTATAGCAAAGATGGTACCCATTACAATATATGAGTTAGCCCGCTATTGCAACTTTGTCGTACAGAGTAAGTTGAAAGCAGTTGACAATTCTGCGCTCCAGAAGGACAGAAACAAAAGGGCCGTGAATTCTTTTTAGGCATGGACCCAAAGCCAGATCTGAATTTGTAAGGAAGTATCCTTACGTGAATATAATATCCTTTTTGTAGAGTATCATCGGGTTAAACTGAAATGTTGCAGAAGGGGGAGGAGGAGTTTTCAGCATACACAAAACTAAGGTAAAGCCTTTGCTACACTAATATATGCCAACTGCTGCTATTGCAGGCTTCAGAGAGAGAATTATGACCAGAAGAATGAGGAAAAGAAGATAAAATTCTGTTCAACAACCATGCATAAAAATTCACCTTAAGGTGTTATTATTTTCTTCTCATTCATAGCATGGCCGGACCCCCCTGCATCTTGCTGCCCACAAGGGTCACCTCCATGTTGTCCAGGTTTTGTTGAAGGCAGGCTGTGACCTCGATATTCAGGATGATGTAAGTAGATACAGCCTTCTTACTTGGGGTGGAGGGGAAAAGATAATTTGCAAATAAGGGTAGGCCTTCACTTCTTTGAAGTAGGATTACATTGAAACAAAATCTGTCTCTGTGTTTTCTAATTTGGAGATGCAAAACTGCATGGGAGACAAAGTAAAATGTGGTGTTTTTTAATGAATAGCTTGGTCCGCATGCTCAAGAGCTTTTAATGAGAGCTCTGGTTGTGCCAGGCTGGTGTGAGTAGCAGCAAAGAGTCATCGTCTGCCTTTTGGTGCAGAAATGAATAAGAGCTTGTTGTACCACACGGGAACCCACTGGGGGATGTCAGGTAGGGGACACAATCCGTTGCGATGTTTGCATCCGATGAGATGCCTTTTGTGTAGACACATGCCGCAGCATATAGAATATTGAGCGGCTGCCTGGAGCCCTGTGTGGTGTCGCAGGGAAGTCGTCCTGTTGGCAGCCACGCTTGATGTGGGGGTGGTCACATCTGTGAGGCCGTCGTGTGGTAAAGCATCAGCACAACGAAACCAGCTTTGAATATAGCCAATGGTAGTTTGGTTTCGTTTAGTAAAATATGTCAGTTATTGGAATTTCTCATTTTTCCATAAGAATAGTTCTAATCTTGGACCAGGCTTTAAGGCACGTTGGAGTGGCCAGTTTGAGTACATGGTTTTAGTTACTTCATTCAGATGAACAAAGGTGTAGGCTGAAATGTGCAACAGCAGTTGAATAACCATGACTTCTTCAGATTCATTGCTAACTTCTGATAGCATGCTGGAACAAGTTTGAGGAAGGATTGCTTTTGTTCCCCCTGTAATAAATAAGGTATAGATTCTTCAAAGGACCTAGGGGGCCAAAGGTGGTTAGTAGAGGCACCTGTATGACTATTTAAAAGGACACTGGAAATGTCTAGGTGCCTTTTGAAAATCCCTTTAGGCATTTGTTTGCATCTAGAAAGTCTTAAATACCTACAGAAATTGGAAAACTGGTTTCCTTCTCTGCATGAGTAACTGCTTCCCTGTGAGACATGAACAGTCTGTCTGACAAGCTTAGGACTGGGGTACTGGTACAGCCAGCTTTCTACTGGGAAACTTGTTTTTCTAGGATGAAATTTTGCTTCCTGCGCTCTTTATTCTTTCC
>NW_009258727.1:74004-103656 GCF_000687185.1 Egretta garzetta
CCTATGCCCATCTGTGAAACGGAGCAGATTTGCAAGTGTCATGGGAGTATCAGTTTATTCAGATGTATCCTGAGTATGTTTTTTGAATTCTTCCAGCAAAAATGATTCATCGGGTATTGAAGACAAATTTGCAGGTACTTTACAAGTACCGTCAGTTTTCCTGAGAAAAGCAAGTTGCTACTCTAAGAATGCAAGAACTTCCACTGATTTGGTCAAATTTGGTTTCTATGAAAACTGGTTTTTGAGTAAGTCTGGGTTTTTTTTAATCCTCTAGGAATAAAATCTAGGCTGTTTATATGTAAACATGATAGCCATGATGGAAAAACAGTAAATCAGTGTTTAGCATCATTGCAGTTTAGCAAAGAGTTTTGCATTGTACAAATATTCAGCTCATAGAAGACCTATTTCACATGCCTTGCAAACTTCTCAGAGGCTTTGTTCACGACAGCTGGATACCACTTCTAAATGTGGTGACTAATCTGAACAGAATAGATGCATGCTTGATTCACAGATACTGTTTCTTTAAAATATGTTTTGATTTTAGTTCTGTATTTAGTACTAGTAATTTGGTTGAGGTTGAGGAGAACCTCAGGAGCTGCTGAGTCTCAGAGGGTGTGTTTGGGTTTGTCTCAGAGGAGGAGGGTGGCTAAAACTCCAAGTGAAGATTTTTGCTTGTGAAAGGTATTAACTAAAATATTTCTGCTTTCCTTTTACATAGGTCTTCAAAGAAGGTTTTCTATTTATGGTTTCTCCTTGTATAATTCATGTTTATCTATGCCCCACAGAATACATTCTTATTCCCTTTTAGTTGCAATCTATTGATTATGCCTTCAGTCACTTTTACTGTGTACTTATTTGGCAGTGAAAGCATCTTAGTTTCAAATGTTGATTAACATCTGTATGTTTCATTGCTGTTTTTCAGGAATACAGATTTAGGTTCAGAGATAAAATTGCTCATGAGAGTGGGGAGTATCATATTTGATTGAAAAGTAAATTACTTGATTGATTTTTGTCTGTGGCATTATTGTGATAACACAAAAAATCTCCAGGTTCTTAAAAGATGATCTATGTTTTATTTTTTCTAAATAACAAGAGAAACCTAAACATACTTTATTTTGGAGTTGACTCTCTTTAGCTAATGAATGAAAGACTAACTTTTCATCTGCCACATGATAAGCAGGAACTTTAAAGTTGCTAAATGTTGTGGAGACATTAAAACACTCACTTCATGTTCTACAGATACATTCTTTAAAACACGGTAAGAGCCGTAAGAATTAGTTGAAGAATGACCTCCAGTGGCCTGGAGTGGGATTATTATGAATTTCAACCGGTGGAGTCCAGCTCTGTAGAGTACGCCACCCCAGGAGCTAACTCTTTCCTTCTCCCTGCCAATACTGAAAACTCTTACTGGGATCCCAATGCCATCTCTGAATGGTCAATGAGTATCCATACAGCATACACCTCAGAAATAGTCAAGGAGAAAGTTGTCCCGGTGAAGGAAATCAAGGATGAAAAAGATAAGAGAAACCAGAAGAGAAAGGCTAGGAAGGAACCTAGAAGATCAGAAAGAGAGAAGGAGGTTAGAAATCTTGTGCATCAACCCTGCCTTGAGCTTGATGTCTCCCATGGCTGCATGCTGCAAAACCTTGGCCTGGTGGTCTGGCATGACCAAGCTCTTCTGCGGTGCATGACTGCATGGCGGGCTTTGCGCTGGGTGCTCTGCATCAAGTTTCCTGCCCTGTATGCACTCTCTGAAAACCTAACTGGGAAAATAAGTTACTTTAAAAAAAAGGCCCAAGGCCCCCAGACTTCCCTTCTGGAAGCTGCAGTTTAAGAAGCAGAAAATTACTTTCAAATGGAACAATAACCCAGGGTTCATAATAATTTCTAGCTGAATGTAAATATGCAAAGTGGCTTATTCCTGTACTCCCATTTCAGTCTCATATAAGCTATAATTTGTTTTGTTCATGATTATTTTTTCATGTCTCGATCACTTCTGCTGGTCATGCATCATCATTTATCGTTCAGAGCAAAGTTCTTCTTACTGTGTATCATGATGGCTGCCTTTCTTTAGCAAAGGGGGAGGAGAGCAGCACAGTGACACTGAGAAACACCAGGGCATGTTCATTTGCCTTTGTGCACAGCTGCTTCAGGGTATCTAACGTATGCTTGTTCGCTCCTGCGAGCATTTAGCACTTGGTTGTATTTTAACTTTAAAATATTTTGAACTTTCTACTGTGAATTTGGTGGCTTGATTTCATAGTATAAGTCTTTGCAAGTGCCATCCAGCACTTTGTATCAGGGATGGAAGGCATGAGTTTTTGCTGGTTATTTTGGTACAATTCTCCTTTAGCAAGACAGTTTGTTTGGTGATTTCTGCAAACATGGGAAGGCAGTGAGGAGTCAAAGTGTGACACTGGAGAGGGGCTTTAAAGGAGATGGTAAAACTGATGGACTCTCTGGAGAACAGGAGTGTGCAAGAAAACAAAATATGGTGGTTATAGTATTTTTTAAATCAGAGAAAGGAAAAAGTAACGTGTATTACAAACTAGCATAAACCAAATCTCATTAAATTTGGGCAGTAGAGTCTATTATAGATACTCCAATAACCCAGGAGAGCTGGCAGAAGTACTAATATCTACCTGAAACCCTTTTGTAAGTTGCTTGTGTTGTTTCCTTTCCCTTGGGGTGAACTTCAGATGTAAAATAGATGCCTGTCCAGTTCCTAGGTGCCTGGTCCCAGTGGTTGCATCCACTGCTTTAAGTTACCAAATGAAGAAACTCGAGGAGGTAATTGCACACACCAGGACACTGAGCAAGCACCACTGGCCCAGCCAATGCAGAAGAGCTACGGGAAAGGGGTAATGCTAAAATCCACAGAGAAATTGAAGATTTAAGTATCTGCCTTTCTTCAGGACTCCCAGTCCGTAGCCCTCTCCTGAAAGCAGGCGTTTAGCTCTCTGTAAAGAGAATGGTTTCACCCTTCAGAAATGTACATGGTGGTGCTGGGCCTTGCTGTGCAGCAGCCCCATTACAGGTAGAGCGTGCAGGGTGTGCAGTGCCTCATCCTCTGCACCAGGGGATGCAGACTCCCATCCCGGTCTGCTGCCAGCATCTCACTCTCCCTAACCCCATGAATAGGGATGCTTTTCTTAAAGATGGAGTGCTTTCAACACAGCAGCACTCTCATGGCAGGACAAGCTGGGTGAGTACTGGAATCTCTGGGCTGCTGCAGAAGAATCAGAGGCCACCTCCTTCCACTGGCCTCATTTCAAAGGGTGGTGGGCATACCTGCAACTTGCATGGAGCTTCTTCCAGCAAGTGTGCAATGAGGGTGCTCACAGCGGGGGAGAGGAGGGGAGATGGCTGCGTTAGGGGCTGCAGCAGTGCCGGGTGTATGCTACACGATGACCTCCTCGATGCCACCGTGGCTGCGGTGCCCTGTGGCAGTGCGCAAGCCAAGATGTCTGGGGCGTTGTAGTGGAAAGGGCCACGTCTGAGTCGCTTTCAGGGCTAGGGAGCAGCTACGAAGGGAATTTAAGATGCACCACTGCAGACTTAAGTGCCTTACTTCTACCAAGCCTCACTTAAGCACCTAAGTGTCTTTTTGGTTTCGGGCCCATGTCTGCATTTAGGCAGACCCCGTTTTTTTCTGTCAAGGTCACATTTGTGTGACACAGCTCTGGAGTTCTCTCTCTTCATTGCTACTGATCTGCGGTCTATTCCTAAGGCATACATCACTTACGTATAGGATCATAAGTTGTGCCCAACATAATAGTCTGGGCAGTTCATGTGCATTTACCGGTGCAGTTTCTCTCTGAGCCTCTGGAACAGCCCTCTAATGCCCTGCTAAAGGCAGAACTCTGGTGCGTGCTTTCAGAGACAGTTATTTTAGCAGTTAATAGCAAGATACATGAGTCATTGATTACACTGTCTGAAAATTCACGCTGTGAAAAAAAATATAGCTCGTCTGTTTAATCTGACTCCATCAGGGGCAAGATAGGGCTTTTCTCCTCTGCTAATGGGGAGGCAAGACAGGTTAGAAATGCAGTGGTACAGGCTGTGTTATTTATAGGTGGGCTACGCTGTCCGTGGCTGGGTCACTCAGTGACTCACATGCAGAGGCCATCACAATCTGGTGGTTCAGCTTCCACAGCACCTTAAGCAGTTTAAGGTTAATGTGGGTGCTGAAGCCCGAGGGAGCGGTCAGCCAGGTCCTGCCCTGCTGGCTGAAGGGCCTGGGGGTGGCAGGGACCTTCACCAGGATACTGATACCTGCCGTCTCTTCACTAGGAGGTGCCTCAGCCCAGGTGAGGGAAGGTTTGAGATATCCTTTGACACTCCCTGTTATGTGGATGAGGTATTTATTTACCTGGTCAGGGTGCTGGTTGGACCTTACTCATAGACGCTTCTTTTTCCCCGTGCTTGTATAGGGAAGATGTCAGTAACAAAGCCCACACCTGAGCCTACCCTCTGTGGGACTTGTGTCCCTTCACCTACCCATGCTTCCATTTTGGGGACCAGAATATGGTACGAGACAAAGCCCAGGCATGGCTGAAGCTGTCCCAGTGCCAATCTGCAGCCATGACAAATGGCCCCCCCAGCACATGGCCTGGGCTCCCCAAGAGAAACCTGCTCCTGCAGCAGTGAGGCGTGCTTCCCGCTTTCCAAATATCTGCTTGTTTTTAATTTAACTGAGATGACATTAGAAGTAGCTGTCATACCTACAAACCCAAAAAAGCAGAATGGCCTTTGACCTCACTGCAATTACTGGGATTGGGTTGGGCTAACAACAAGAACAGCCTTGATTTAGACCGGCCTGATGAGAAGACCCTTAATTACAAACTAAATCCAATACAATCCATTCCTGCCCCGAATTTGGTCTTCTCCACGATAATTTTCCAGACTGTACAGAAGTAGGAACCAACCATTCATTGTTCAAGCCATCGCAACGGCAGATTGTTTTAGTCTTTATTACAATATCTTCTGTAGTTTTGCTGGTGCAGTGATACCAGTTGGCAGGGATAGGTTGATGGATTACTTTCCACTTCATCGTAGTCAAATAAAATCACCTTTTCACTGTCCACGTTGCCCACTGCTGCTGTAGCAGTAGCTGTGCCAGTCATCACTACCATGCACTATCAAAAGAGGGTGTTAAGTTCTTCCCCGGCTTGTTAACAAGGAGTTTTCTGTGCAGTAATAGTTACTGGAAACTATCCAACACTTGCACCTGTGAGAGGGTATTTTTTTGACATTTTCCATAACATTTTTGTTATCTTTAAATTTGGAATAAATATGCAAGTTCAGAGAACTTGGCAGTGCTATCAGTTTTCCCATACTTAATGCTTTTCTGAAAGTCCCAGTTCCTGGAACCATTATTGTCTTTGTTCAAAATCTCTTTAAAATACATTTCCAGTCTTAACAGGGACAAGAACAAAAGTAAAGAGTATGTGACCTCTAGAGACAAAACATAGATGACAAATTAAAAAACAAAAATGCCCTCAATTTTTTTTAGAATCAACTTCATGATTATAAACCAATTTAATGATTTACAGGTGGTGGCAGTTGGCATGACAAGTGTTACTGACAGGTTGTGGCTGGCAATGCTCATTTTTCACTTACGGATTAATACCTATTTTGGTGTCATTAGCACAAAAGAACCCCGCCAACAGCAATTTTTAAGTCAGCTGCTAGTTGCCTTTGAGAACAAATGATTCAAATTATCCAGTTATCTAAAGACTTGTAGACTGTAGGACAGAAAATACAGAAATTCCTCTATTTTTGTTATTTAATATAATGTGGTATTATCTGATAAAGATTTGTAGCAGAGACATTTTTTATCTGTCTTGGACTTAGTTTCCTGCAAGCTTTTTTTCCTCAGGATACCCTGCATATCTCTGCCCTGTGTGTGTGTTTGGTGACCGTTACCTAGATAAGCAGAAGTGGATTGGATTCCCACTCTGTTTCTTCATCCCCCCAAAAGGCTGTGCGCAGCTCTGAATCTAGTCTTTGTGCCTGGACTCAGGCTGTGCTTCAGCATTGCAGGTTCAAAGCAACTTCCAAGGAAAGCCAAGACTGGTTTTTGTGGCAGCAGTGGAGCTACTGCAGCTCATTTTCCCATCAGTCAGTGTCTTGCATCCCTAGGTGCTGCTGCATGAATCCTCCTGTTCCCCCTCCTTTATCACGGTCTCACCAACATGCACATAAAAATACATAGAAAACCCCCAATGGGCAGGGCCAGTAGTTTGTGTCTTCCTAGCTTTCAGTTTCTGGAAGGCTTGTAGAAAATTACTCTTGGGCTCCCTAGCTCAGCAAATGGATTCAACAGTTGTTAGAGAGGAGATAGATGGGCAGTCAGACAAGATGACCGCATCAGCATAATTTCTTTTGGAAACTTGGCCATAAAGTAAATAAACTGATGTAAGAAACTTGCTTGTTGCTGCTACGTGGCAGGTCAATGAGAAATGAAAGTCGTTTGGACCTCAAGACTGCTCAGTTCCTTGAATGAAATAAGTTGATGGTCTTGCAGTTGTGGTCCTCATCATAAAATTGCCCCCACTCTTGGCACTAATTGGTAAATTCATCAGAGGTGCTGAAGAGACCGATCTCATCTCATGCTCCTTATCCTAAGCAGGGCTGATGGAGCAATCAGAGCCAAAACAGGAGAGCCTCATCCAGTTAGTGTAAGTACTGGAGGATCATTATGATGAATTACGACAGCCTGTAATTCCCTTTAGTTCCCTACAGATACTGTTGATTACTAGGCACATAGTGCCAAATGTGTTAGAGTCACTGCCTTCTAATACCGTACTTTTAGAACGCTTCAGCGCTGTGTACAGGATTGTGATGACTTGCAAACTTCTGTAAACAGTTGATTTGTAGCTCTCTGATACTTTCAGTAACTTCATTAATCTTGGAAACTTTAACGATAGTTGTTTATGGGGAGTGTTTTCAAAGGCAGCTTGGATTTAACAGTACGTGTGCTGAAGATGCAGCCCCTGTGTGTGCGGTATGCATTTGCTTTGAGTCAAAATGAAGTGGGAATAGTACTGATTACAGATTTCCTTCTTTTTGCAGGGTGATCAGACAGCATTGCACCGGGCTGCTGTCGTAGGGAACACCGATGTAATAGCAACCCTGATTCAAGAGGGGTGTGCTTTGGACAGACAAGACAAGGTAACAGGCAAAAGCAAAGCCCTGTGGGATGGCAGCCTTGCCAGCCAGTAATGTTAAGGTCTCAGAGAGAGAAAGTTGTGGTTTATACTCCTGAGTAAGTATCTGATGCTTTGAAAGTAATTGGAACAGTTACATTGAAAAAAAGCGCTGTACTATCTCTTTAATATAAATTACTGGTTTTTATTTTTTTTTTTATATCAGGCTGATAGTTGTTGATTTAAGAGCCTGGCCTCAGCTCGTTAAGGGACGAATAAAAGAAACGTACAACCATACTATGCCGTACACGAAACACTGCACAGTTTCCCTTGATTCTCCCAGAAACTGAGAATCCCAGGCTGTAAATTTACTTTGAGAGTAAATATAACTAATTCCAAGTTCCAAACAAAAGAAATAACAGTATTTTTAGCCTCTTCTAAAAATAAAACAGAAAATGAGCTAGAAGGAAAGGAAAATGTTTTATTTTTTACATGACCAGGTGAGGCATGCAGCTGCTGCCTTCTGAATGCAATGTTACTCTGCATGTGGACACAGCATGCTAACCTTCTCCTCTTGTGTGTATGCTCTTCAGGATGGGAACACTGCTCTTCATGAAGCTTGTTGGCATGGATTCAGTCAGTCTGCCAAAGTGCTCGTTAAAGCAGGAGCCAACGTTCTTGCCAAGAACAAGGTGAGACCCATGCAGGAGGAGCTTTCAGATCTGGTGTTATGTGGCCTGTTCTCAGCACTGGATATTTCAGGCCATGGCATTTCTCAGTGGGTGGGGGACCAGCTTCTGGTGGGATTTTTTTCTTCTTTTTTTGCATTTATTACGCCTGGATGGTTCCTCTACAGGCATTAGGAAATTCATATTTTGACAGCTGATGCAGGAGGAACTCAATCGCGTGTTGAACGATACATTAATTATGGCTGAGGAGCACTGCAAATCCTGAGGAAATCTCCATGGTGCTCTTAATTTATGCCGAGCAGATTAATTGTTATTAGTGTGATTTAAAATGAAAATAATGAATTGTACTAATAGGAAAATGTCATTCAAAATCCATTTTTTTTCCCAAGAAATTAGACAGCCAAATGAGTGTAAGCCACAGAGGGAAAAATACAGTGTATTTTTTGTTAGAAAGGTCTTCCTAATACACGAGCGTAGGGTCTTACCAAAATCTTGTAATGAACCTGGATTATCTTCCTTTTGGTATTTATAATACCTTGAGAGGAGCTGAGAGAGAAGAATAACAAAGCCAGGGGTTTTAGTTCCAGTCTAATTGTAATACCTGTGGGAGACTTGTCTTTGCTAATTCCAGAGTTAATGGAATAGTCTAGGAAATGGCGGTAGCAGCCTGTGATGTGAGCCGAGTAGTGTTTGGAGCGCTGTGCTGATGGTTCGGTCAGATCACACAGTTAGCACCATGCCCTCTGCTACAGGAAAGAGAGCTTTGGCATGGCTTTATGAGCATTTTTGGTAAAGGTGTCTTTAAAACAACTGAAAGGGGATAGCAAAGAAAGGTAAGAAGTGAGACAGGTGGCCAAAGTCCAAGATTTGGAGTAAAAAGGGACCTTGCCTGGGCGTAGTGTTTCTGTATGTGCATGTGTGCATATATGCAGTATATATGCATATGTTTGTACCACTTTGTGGTCTGCAGTTACCTCATCTTTGATATTATTGTATGTGTATTCCTTCTTTTATATTGTTCCGACTTCCAGTTTTTATTTTCTGTAATTATTTTTTGCTGTAATGTTCATCTAAATTTTTATCAGAGGTACTTCAGAAAACTTCCCATGCTTACACGTAACAGACAGTAGCGCTTGACTTTATAGTCCTGTGAACCATTATACTCCATATGTCCGTGTATATGTGCACGCTTATGTACAAAGGCATGGGCTTTAATGCAAGTCTGGTTATCCTGCATGCTTGGATGCCTCGTGGTATTAGAAGGTTTAGCTTACATTACAGCGTACGTCAACTGTTTGGCGACAGCCGCTCTTGGGAAGAATGTGCACAGAGTAGCTCAGCAAGACTGATGTCTGAAATATGACTGGCAGACTTTAATACTGCGTGAGCAGCGCCTGCATTGGCCTTTGATGTCTTACCTGCACAATCCTCTCCCTTTGCATTTCATCGTTTGGGTGTTCTTTAATAGACAGGATCTTTTCTCAGGAGCTGCTGAAAAATGCAGAAATTGTGCATGCTTGCACACATGCACGTGCTTTTGCCCTTTTTGCTTTCAGGAGGAATTAAGAGCTTAATTCTGCTTAATCCCCAAATGGTTTCTCTGGTCTCTCAACTTTTTATGTTACTGACAACAAGGTGCAGTCTTTCTGGCAGCTTTTCTGGCAGCCCGGGCTGAGTGCCATGTACAGGAGCACCCTATGGGCTCTTGACTTACACCTGGGAATTGTGCAGTTTTGGCTGGATGGGACAGATATGGGCTGCTAAGATGGGAGGGATTTGACTCTGTATTTTCTGGAACTCCTGGTTAATATCTCCTGGGACTTCTTGGGGAACACTTGTATGGATACACTTCTTGCAGCGCAGCACTTTGAGCCCAGTATATAAAAGAGCAATGCGATTGAAGATGTCTTCTATATTAAGTGAAATGCAGGGGCCAGACAGGACACCTGGGATTTTAAAGGCAAGTCAGGCAAGCATTTGAGGAATGGGACAATGTGTGGGTAACCACCTGAGTAGCCATATTCCTCCTGTGCAGTAATCACCCTGGAGATGCAGTTTATTTTCAGTCAAGTTGGCTTAATAAAAACTCTTCCACTGTAATAGAACATCCTGTGGGATCAGTTGTAGCCGTCTTTCTAGACCTTCCACCAGTCTGTACATTGCAGTGAAGATTCAGTAGACCAGTGAAGACCCCCAGATGGGCACAGCTTGGACCCGCTCTCCCTCTCACAGAAGCTGGTGAGAGATTTGTCACCCTGTGGGAGATGAGCCAGATGAGCTGCTCCGTGAGCCCTGACCCCAGGCACCAGCACCGCGACTTCTCCCAGCATCGAGGTCCTTACCTGGCACCTATGGCACAGGACCTCTCTGCCTTCCCACTAGGGCCGACCTTCCAAACAGCAAATGGTAAAGACACTGCAGAGGCTTTTCAGAGATAAACCCAGGAGGGAAAAAATTGACGCTTAAATGCAATTTAGCTGAGAAAGAAAATGTTTGCATCTGTCACAGCTTAGAGACTGCAATCAGGCCTGAAATAGTCTGTAACATGGAACTGAAGACCTAAGGCCACATCTAAGAGTTGGCCTTTTGTAATTCAAAACCCGCAGCTTTGATCTGTGTCTTGAAAGCATGGGGGACAAATTAAAGGACATAATCAAGGTGAACAGGCAGCCTAGTAAGCATGGGAAACCTTTTTACCTGAGCTGATTTCATTTCTAGCTCCCAAGAGCAAAAAGTACCAAACATTTTCAAGCCAACAAAAGCCAAATGCTGTCAGAAAAACTTGTCAGACCAATAAAACCCTTCACAGTGTTAGAAAGACAGGCAAACTCTTCTTTGATTTCTGTCCATAAAAACTGCATGTTTGCTTCTTTCAGGAACCTTAGCATGTGATTCTCTGAGGTTTGAGTGGCTTTTTTTTCCCCCTTCTTATCTTGGCTAGAGACTGGCGTGCTTTCCGAACACTGAAACTTCCTGATAGCCTAAAATGTGCATCTTGCCTTGTGAGGGCACGTACAGGCCCAGCCAGACTTGGAGCTGGTTTGTGTTCTGATCGTAAAGAAACAGAAATCGTTGTGACCCTCGTCTGCCTGACACCCTGCCGCAGTTGTGGCCGGCTTTGCTTGGGACCAGAGATGCCGTGCCATGGCGGCATGTTTCTTTGTGTGTGTGCATGAGGGAAACTCGAAACACAAGAATTGTATTTCTTTAAATTAAATACTTGATAGTGCTGTTCGATATTAATGAAGCCGGCAGCTTCTGGAGTCTTTGCTTCCTGCAAACAGACTTGAGCGATGCAGGTATCGTTAGACTGGCCAGTTTCTGCCTTTACTACATCCCAGATAAATCATTTCCAGGATGGAGAGGGTATTTCAGTCTCCAGGTTCATTCAGCTCATATCTTTGGGAAAATAACAGTGACAGTTTCCCACCCTGGCTGGATCTTCTTGTGGGAAGACCTGTGAGGTTTTATTTTTTAATGCTTATGTCCAATTTCTAAATACGGCTTTTATATTTTCCTGTATTTCTCTAAGGCAGGTAACACACCTCTTCACCTGGCTTGCCAGAATAGCCATTCCCAGAGCACTCGTGTTTTGTTACTTGGAGGATCTCGAGCAGACCTGAAAAATAATGTGAGTTTTGAAAGGAATGTGTTCATTTTTGTGTGCCGTTGGTTTAGCTATATCGCTTTAACTTGTAGAAATACTCAGAAATGCTTTAAGGTGTGATTTTTATTATAAATTCTATTGGGAAAAAACACTAGCAAACCATTGTATACATCATGTACAGGAATGCTTTTGATAGGACTGAGCTATGCACTACTTGTACCCATCTCCTGAGTGGAGGTGGAAGGAGCCAAAGGTTTTGCTGTTGCACAGACCGAGGCAGCTGGTCCTTTGCTGCTTTTTGTGGTCCTGATGGCCTGACCTGTATACGGTCGTGCAATTCTGCAAAAGGGCTCCTCTCTCAAAACGATGGAAATCTCAAAGGGGTTTTGTGCCTTCAATCTGCCCTCACTGAGGCAGAAAATGTATACCGTGTGTTGGTCTGTCAAATGAGGTAGGTTTGAGATGACTTCAATTTCAGAGAGCTTTCCTCCCATTTTATAAAAATTCTGGCACGATAAAGGAAAAAAAAAATCTACAACAGGATGCCAGATGTTTCTGTCCCTGCTTGATAACAAGGTGGGCAGAGGCACACAGAAATGGAAACCCCTGGGGCTCTGCTCCCACTCCCAGCTGTGCATGTGCCACCCCTCGTGGGGATGCTGCTCTGGCCCCCGCTCCTTATGTTTTCCTCATTATGTGCAACACCGAGTTCAGTTTCCAAATCACATTGGTTTGCAGTGCAGAAGAACAGATTTAATGTAAAAAAGTAAATCAGGTTTTGTAGTGCAGCAAACCAGCAATTGTATAATTCCAGTATTTCCCATCAGTGGTTAAAGAATTTGTACCCCCACCTTGCCTGACCCCAGCTCTTGCCAAACCTTCCCACCCTCGATAGATTTTGTACCGCAGAGAAGACAGCATTGCTGTTCAGTGCAGGTGTGTGGCATTTACTGCTCTTTTTGGTTGAATAGGATTATTTCATCCCCAAACACCATGACAAGTGCAAGCTTTCTTATTGCGATTACATGCTCAGAGCTTTGTTTCTGTTTGCAGGCAGGAGATACCTGTCTGCATGTGGCTGCTCGTTATAATCACTTGCCCATCGTTAGGGTGCTGCTCAGTGCTTTCTGTTCTGTCCATGAAAAGAACCAGGTCAGTGCATGAACCTCGCTGCGACTCTGCGCCCTTTGCATACGGCTAGTTGTTGGAAAGAGGGATTCCTACCCCAGGAATCCCACTTCACTCTGTGTTTCACTGTACCACTGAGTGCCTGAGCTTTGAAGAATAGCCTTAAAGTAATGGCATATCAGTGGTTTATTATGTTGCCATCGCATTTGCATCATTTCTCTAAAGCATTGCCTATTTATGAGGTTCTGCAGTTGTATGTTGGTGTGGAAAGGGGGTTTGGGACAGGGGTAGTAGCGTAGGGGTAGGGGTTGGTGCTCCTGAATCCTTACCAGTTCTGTGCAGCATGGGACTGGGCAAGAGAGTCCCTCATTTTATGGGGTCCCATTTTCTCCTCTGTAACAAGGTTTCAGTGATCCTACGGCCATTACAGAGAGACTGTGAAGCAGGACTCACTAATGTTCAGATGCTACAAAAGTGCGAATTTCACTGGAATACTTTTCTTTGCTGCATTTTGCAGTAGCAGGAATTAAAAAGACATAAAAGTCAAGAAAAAGTATGCTTTGAATTCAAAGTAATGATCGGTCTAACCTATGATTAGTCATCCATAGTTGGTTTATAGGGAAGTAGTTGATTGCTGTACCCATAGGATAGCCTGACTGGGTGGTAGAAGGGAATGGATTTAGTATATTAAAATGTGTTAAATCTGCTAAATAAATAGATTAGGTAGTGCTTAACCACGTCATCTCATGTTCCTGGGAAATTTTCCATGTGTAGTTGAGAATCATAAAGATGTGTTCGGGTTTGTGCATTTAATCTTGTTTCTAAGCTAGGAGATATTACAGCAAACAAAATGGGTTTCAGCATGTTAAATTTACTATGTAATTTTAGTTGGAAATGAGTTTTTTAACTTGCAAAATGAGCTACTGAATATTAAGATTAACTGGTGTGAACCTGGCCCAGAGAGACGCCACTTTCCTTCATTCCCCAGCACTACCAGAAGTTGTTCCATATTTGCACATATCATGATTTTATTTATGAACGTGCCTCATCCAAGTTAGCAACAAGCAATAGATTTCCACTAGTCTTGAGGAGATCTAATTTTCTGAAGGCAAAGTGCAAGGCAAAGGGGACAGGAGGGCATTATATGCACATGTCCGGCCTCCCTTGAAAAGCTGCTGGCTCTTACTGGTGCCCGAATCTCATCCCAGCCATCTTCACATCACCACGCTGGGACAAGGGCAGGGCAGGGGGTTAGTGCTGGATCCAGATTGCCTCTTGGCTTTGGTCCAAAACCTGTTTTTCTTGAGGAATCTCATGAAGAAAACACAGCCTGTCTCATTGCTGGTACTTACCTGATTATTTTTGAGTAATGTGATACATGACCACCTGCGCACCAAATAATCAAACCTGAAACAAAAAAAGAGAAGGCTGTGGTGGGCAAACCGGTTCTACCCTCAGATGTCGTATCCGTTTGCTGGCGGTAGAGCTGGGCTGTCTCCAAGCTGCGTCGTGTGTCACTCGGTTTAGTTATAACCACATCACCAGTGCCCCAGCTGCATTTCTCAACACTAGGCTGAAGTAGGTCCTTGCCCTCTCCTGTCCCCTTCCTCCCAACTCTGCTGTTTGTTATTGACCAGGCCTTATTTAAGCTTTAAGTTGTTGCATCAGTAACAATGGTCTTTTGACCTCTGAGCATCTTTTAGGAAGGTGTGGTTTCTGCAGGGTGAGACCCAAGGATGTGTGTTACATGATTGCTTTCTGCTTTGTAACTTGCAGGCAGGAGATACTGCACTCCATGTCGCTGCTGCTCTAAATCACAGGAAGGTGGTTAAGCTGTTGCTGGAGGCAGGGGCCGATGCATCCGTTGTCAACAATGTAAGCAGGATGTGGAGTTTTTTTGGTATTGTGCATTAGAACATAGAACCACAGAATGGTTTGGGTTTAGAGGGACCTTAAAGCTCATCCAGTCCAACCCCCTGCCATGGGCAGGGACACCTTCCACTAGACCAGGTTGCTCAAAGCGCCCATCCAACCTGGCCTTGAACACCTCCAGGGATGAGGCATCCACGGCTGCTCTGGGCAACCCGTTCCAGTGCCTCACCATCCTCACAGTAAAGAATTTCCTCCTAATATCTAATCTAAATCTACCCTCTTTCAGTTTAAAGCCATTACCCCTCATCCTGTCACTACAGTCCCTGATAGGGTCCCTCCTCATCTCTCCCGTAGACCCCCTTTAAGTACTGGAAGGCTGCTGTAAGGTCTCCCCACAGCCTTCTCAGGCTGAACAACCCCAAATCTCTCTCGCTCTTTTAATGTAGACTCTCTTCAACACTCTTCAGTGTCGGTAGAAAATAGTGGGTGTTAGAGTTTAATTAAATCTGGGTAAATGAAAGCAGGTGGTCACTATGCTCTTGGGCACAGAGCATGTGCTAACCTTGGGTGGAGAAATTCCACGTTTCCAGCAGCTTGTATTTTGAAGGAAATGCTGTTTTCTTTTTCCTCTCAGGCAGGTCAGACCCCTCTAGAGGTTGCCAGACAGCACAATAACCCTGAGGTGGCACTCCTCCTCACTAAAGCATCACAGGTACGTTACAAATCTCTCCCCAGCACACACACACATGATGCTGAGGCCAGTTAACCTAGAAGGGCCACATCCCCTGGTCCTTAACCTTCTGCTGTGAAAGGTGCCTACGTTTCTGCTGGCATCGCGTGCTGGCTTCGGGTCTATTGACATGGAGCCTTTCAGCCCCCAAGCCCAGCAAGGTGTGCAGATTAAGCCTCAGTATTAAGTGCTGGCAGAGGTCCTGGCTGTCCTGACTGGCAGAGTATGGAGCAGCTAGAGGCGCTTGTGCCCTGTACCCAAAAGTTCCCAGGTTGTGTGCCTCTGCTGCCCGCCTCAGACGTCTCCCACCCCCAAGATGGTTGCTCGCACTGGAAGATGCTTTGAAATAGGGAAAAAATGTCCTGTTTGTACTCTGCTGCTGTGTGTGAAATGCTACAACGCTCTTCAGGCTGGAAGGCACATGGGAGGGCTCTCTGTTCAGGTATGAGACTAGGTGCAATCCCTGTCCTGCTCCTCCTTGTCACCTCTGCGTGAGAAGGGCTGGGCTGGGCTGAGCTGGGCTGGGCTTGGCTTGGCGACCAGCTTGGGGACACAGGAGGACACAAGAGGAGGCTGTCACCCCTCCAAGGGACAGCAGAGTGCCCTGGTGGACTTAGCCGTGAAAACACAGCACCACTGAGCTATGAACACCCACGTTGCTTGGGCCCGTCAGCATCTGCCTGGCAGTGTGCTCTCTCTTATATACTGCCTTTTAGTAGAGGTGAAAAAGGTCTGCTCTATTGCTTGGCTTCTGTGGTAGGAAAGAATGTGGCATCACTGAGTAACAGTATTGGTCTGCCTTCAGGTCTCGCGCTTTAACCGTGGAAGAAGCCTGAGGAAGAAGAGAGAGAGGCTGAAGGAGGAAAGGCGGGCTCAGTCAGTACCACGGGATGAAGTGGTACAGAGCAAGGTACAGCCTGGCATTACCAGCCACATCTGCTGCAAGGAGGGAGCGTAAATAAAACCCATCAGGACTAAATCTATTTGGAACCATCACTTGACCGTGACCACGGCAGCTGTCTGAGGCAGTCTGTTCGTGCTTTGCTGCTAAAGAGTTACCCGCTCACGTGTGCAGAGCAGTGTAAAACTGGGAAACTGAAGAAAAGGTGCCTTTTACCCATCTCTGCAACTTCTCTGAACGACCTGTCTTTGCTTCAAGCAGGGCAGCGTCTCAGCTGCTGACGACACGCCCAGCAGTGACCAGCCACCGCAGAGGAAGAGCGACCTGAAGGATGAACCCCGGTCAACCTCACCAGATCCCAAAGGGAAGAAAAGCAAAAAGAAAAAGCCAAAGGAAAAGGTCAGTAGATGTAAAACGGCAGAGAGAGAGAGAGGGGACCAATAGTACAGGCGTCCCTCCGTTGTGTCAGTGAGTCAGAGGGACAGAGGTAGTCTTCAGGCAAACCCAGTTTCTGGTGGGGAAGTTCTGCTGTTGAAGGACACACGAAACAGATTTGTGCAGAAATCTGGTTATTGTGCTGACAGACACCAGGACTGTGGCCAGCCACTGCAGCTCGATTGCTGTTTTAATCAGGTTTTTGCTGTAATTGTCACAATGGATTTGTCCCGTTCCCACCAGGAATAGTTTACCAGGGAGCTCCTAAATAGGGAAAACACTGTGTGTATTTTATGCAGGTTTCAGCACTCTCGGACCCCATCTCCCCAGCTGATCAGCAGACGCTCCCTCGGCCCCAGCAAAGCGTGCCTAAGCGCAGAAGTAAACATCACTGCTCCTCGCCACCCCCTCCCCACGAGGTCCGAGCCTACCAGCTGTACACGCTCTACCGAGGAAAGGATGGGAAGGTGATGCAGGTGAGCCAGCCCCTGCCCTCGTGGAGGGGACATGGGGAGCAGCACTGGCAGCTGGGGCACAGTTAGCTAACAGGGAGAAAGTGCACTCAACTGCGCTCTCAAGGGTACGAAATCATGACTGTGGATTTGTTTTCCTTGTCTGGGGCTTCAGCTGCATTTTGGCCTGAAGTCTGGTAAACAAAAGCTGGGTTTGTACATGTGAAAGATGACATACTTAACTAGTTTCGATCTACACAGTATTTCCTTTCTGGAGATCAGGTGTGAACAGTGACTGGCAATGACACTGGAACTTTTATGATACACTTTGAAATATCAAGATTTCCAACAGGAAACGCAAAGAGCTTTTCCAAGGAAAATAAATGAGAGGAGTGTGTGAGCACTGAAGCTTACTGCCTAAACCAAGAACTTGAGTACCCTTGATACATTTTGTTTTAGTTCTTTCTGTTTATCGTAACAGGACTTTGGGGATTCTAGGATCAGTGGAAGCAGGAGCTGTATAGAAATTGGTTCACAAATAAACCTGGAGTTACCAGCTCAAGTGCATTTATTCCCAGTTAGAGACTGGTATTTTACTCATTCTATTATGCAAGTATTTATCAGTACACATTTATAAAAAAATAGCATGAAAACAATCAGCAAACTACCCTGTAGACCTTGTAGCGTCCATATTGTTATTTTCTTAATATTGCCCTCCTGTACCTCTGGCAGGTCACTCCTTTCATTTCCCTAGCTTCTCACACCCACACACCAGCTCTCCTCGGTCCCTTCCTGTAGTTAAGAAATTCAGCAGATTCTGAAGATCACTCAAGTCAGACTTCCAAGGTTTTCCTGGCCATATTTTCCAATATCTTGCTGTGTAACACTTGGGAAATTTCCAGGCAGGGGCACTATGGGATTATCCTGACAGCAGACATCAGGAAGGAGGGATGACCTTTCATACGCTAAGAGGAGTATCTCCCTGCCCCAAGGATCTGATGGTAGGAGGATGGGCCAGTAGGAAGGGCTGGGGGAGCAGGAAGAAAGGTGCAGAGAGCAGATAGGATTTGTATACAAATCCAATGTATTCACGAAGATTAGCTTAATAGAGCTGGACTCCCTTATAGTATTTCCTGAAATACCTGACTCTCCTCTCTCCCCTTCTTTTTTGCTTGTCTGTCTTCATTGATGCCCTCAGGCCCTGAATAGCAAACAGAATTTCTTAAGTATATGTATTTCTGAAGCTTTCTTCAGTGCTCAGCAAACCACCCGCCTTCCCCTGCTGAGGAAATAACCCCCAGTTTCTGAAAGAGTGCTGCAGGGGGCAGAGGAGAGAGGGAGGCTCCTCTGCAGACAGATTCAGAGCAGCCACTTTGGGCTCCTGACTCACCCCCCCTGAAGAGGCCAATTCCTGCTTGCAGACTGCAGAGGAAGCCGATGAGGATTAGCTTAAGGGAGCCTTTTGTGACCATCTCCCTGGGAGATTTAAATGTGGTCAGTGTGGCTCCTGTTGCAGAGGAGCCTTGGGACAGTGTCATGCAGGTCAAAGGAAGGCAGTGGTGTGCAGGGCAGGTAAGGGTCAGTTGAATGTTGGACAGGGGCAGTGAGACCTGACCATACAGTACAAAAAAAACCAAAACCAGAAGTTACTGGCATTAGGTTAAAAGAAGTGCACACAAAACCACACACATCCACAAACTCAGATATTTTTTTTTTTTTTTTTTTTTTTTGTACAATTCAGGATTACAGCACAGCCTGTAATGTGGTATCCCCTCACACAGTACCACGGCATACGCGATCTCAGCTCATTGCCGCTGGTAGCCCCAGCGAAATCAACCCCGCTGTGTGTTAGGATGTGTCCATATAAATCAGCTCAATCCTTTTCTAGTCTGTGCTCTTCCAACTAATAGCCTGTTGGCTGAGCTACTGTAAGATGTTATCAGGAGGGTGAGATACAGTACATGGTACAGAAGAGCACAAGACTGACTCAGGGAGGCTGTGATAATGCTCCGTGTGCACTAAGAGCACAGCGGGATGTAGCAAGTAAATGCATTACTCCTTTCAGGCACCGATAAATGGATGCCGTTGTGAGCCCCTGATAAACAAACTGGAGAATCAGCTGGAGGCAACAGTGGAAGAGATAAAAGCTGAGTTTGGGACAGTACAAGATAAGATGAATGTTAAGCTGGGCCAGATGGAAAGCAAAACTCAACATCAGGTAAGAATATGACCTGGAGGTCTGCTTGCCCCCATGACTACTGGAAACATATCCTAAGCTTAATGAATATTTTCATTGTCACAATGCATTTATTGCTGCTTGTGGTGTAAAAATGAACCTGAAAGCTAATACTCAAGACTAGGGAACTGCGACATTCCACAGGGATCTAATGTTGCACATTAGGGTCTTGAGAAAACTCACTTAATGTGTTAAGTGGCTTCTGATGCTTCTTTAGACAATAAACCTAAACTGCTTGAGGCCCTAAGAGGGGAACTTAAAAGACAGAGGCTGTCTGACAGCTGGTTGGTTCATAATTGTAAAAATCCCCCCTTAACGAATTCTGTTTGTGCTGAGATTCAAGATCCTCTATGATATTTTTTATTTTTAATGTAATGGTTACTCATCAACAATTTTGTGATTGAACCTTTTTGCAAGCTACATCTAATTGTAGTTGGCAGCATTCCTAGAAACGAAGACTGAAAGACAGACTGTACCTTGACTTAGGGGAGTTTTGTTTGGTTTTTAACATGATCATCTCAGCTAAATTGTGTTTTTTTCCCACAGCTCCGTGTTTTAGACAAGCTTATGGCTGAGCGGCTGTCTGCAGAGAGAACAGAGTGCCTTCACCGCCTGCAACAGCACACTGAGCTGGAAAAAAATGAAGGGGAGAAACGGCAGGTAGGGCTTGAAACAGCTACTCCCTGTTAGCTCAGATGGATCAGCTCAAGAGTTTTGTTCCAGCAGGCAGAGAGAATATTGGAGATTTATCTCAGCTGTTGAAACAGGCCAAAGAGCTTTGAAGACCAAATTATTCCTACCTTGCCACCTTAATCTCTAAACCAAATTTATAAAGCTTTTGCATTAGAAATGGGGAATATGAAGTCCAGTCCTGCTCTCATAATTTAATTTGGTGAGTCTGCAGTGGGGAATCTACAATAAAATATATTTTTTTCTAAGATACTGCTTTGCAAAAATTCCTACCGCTCAATTTTTAACAGTTGTGCTTTCAGCTTTTGCTTCATTAAAGGATGTCTGCAGGAACATCTGCAAATAGGAACAAAGGCTAAGATCTATGTTGTTCCTTTCACTTTTCATCCATTTGGTTGTGTGCCCTGGGAATCTCCCTCTTCTTCTCTGTCTGATGTTTCCCCCCCCCCCGCCAATGTATTAAAAGGCTGCAGTTCTCCCCTCTGACTCTGGCAACAGCGCACCATCTCCGAGCTGGGTATTATTGCCAATAGGCAAGTTCTTTTTGTGTGCTTGTTTAATCAGCATGACAAGAGTTGACTGTTCCCTTTGAGATCCAGCTCTAGCTTCTGCAAAAACTCACCATTAAAACATGCTAAGAAATTTGTGTTTCTCCACTCACACAGGGATATTTAAAACACAGTTAATTTTCTCATTATTGGTATTCTTCTGAGAATTGAGAAATACCCGTTGTGCTAGTAAAATGTCATGACTTTTTTTGCAAGACCACTCCAAATCCGTGTTAAAAGATGGGCAGCTATGATAAGCCCAGCATAAACTACTTTGGTCTAACACCCACAAAACACTTTTCCCCAAAGAAAAGTATTTATCAAACTAAGGCAGCTTTACTTTTTATTTCATAAGAAGAGACATGAGTATTATATTGGCTTCTGAATATCTGGGCTTGTGTTCCATCTCCCTGTAATCTCCATTTAAGAAGTGAGGTACTGGAATGATACAGTGGGTGAACTGAAGTTACCATTAAGCGATATCAGCTGTTCCTGTTCTGTTGAGTCCAATGCAAACTATTGGAAAAACTTAGTTGGGCTTTACTAAATGCATGGACTAAATGCCCATCAGAGTAGGAGGGCCTGACCTAAATTCATGATGTCATATGAACAAGAGGGTAAAAGAGCTCCTATTTTAAATGGCAAATGCCTCTGCAGCTGACACTTACTAAGCACCTCCGTAATTTGAAAGCTGTTAGTAATTTACCATTTAGTGTTGGACTCAACTTTATCACCCGATGAACAGAGGAGCAGAGGTTGGTAATGGTATAAAGCTGTGCCTCAGAAGTGTCTAATGTGAATTTCACTCTTAAAAAATGGCAGCTTTGGCCATACAGGATGTTCCTTGCACTTAGCAAGTACTATTGACTGCATGATTAAACAAGTCAACCTTGATCAGAGGACTTAGAACTGCTTTTGAAGTAGCACATCCAAATCTAAGAGGTGGTAGCTTGGACTGAAGAGGGTGCCTTTCATTAGCTAATGCACAGTTCTTCATATTTTCTGATTTGCAGTCCTTTAGCCATTCCCAGCGGCAGCATGCACACCTGTACAGGGAGTTTAAGCCCGCAGCTACCGGATTTGGTTCTTTGTCCCTACCACACATCCTCAGCAGCCCAGGAACCACAGGATCTAATCATAGGATCATCTAATTTACAGTCTCTTTCTCACAGATTTCCTTGGTGGATGAGCTGAAGACTTGGTGCACACTGAAGATTCAGAATCTGGAGCTCAAGCTTTCTGGAGATTCCAGGTCATCAAGACCAAAATCAACTTTGTCCACCTGTGAGTCTCTCACCGAGACCCTGGATACTGAGAACAACCCCCACAGTGCCAAGGACTGTAAAGCCAGCCAGCCCATGCTGCAGTCAGAGGGCTCCCACCAGCATTCCTACATCACACTTCCAAATAGCCTCTCAGAAGATGGGGGAAGGAGCAGAGTCCAGATGCCAGAACAGAGCTTTGGGCAACATTTCTGCGTTCAACCGGATGGCACACCAGGTATAACCCTGTCGGGTACTCAGAAGTCATATGTGTTCAAACGCACTGAGGGATACTTGTATTAATACCACAGATACTAATTCTGGCTGTGTGCTCTCCCCCATCCATATGCCTAATGTCTTGGGATTAGAATACACTTCAAGGCAGTCACTGGGAATATTTTAAGACACGGCTGGGTGGAATTCCAGTGGCTCTTCCTGATACTTCCATGTCACTGTGGCTTTGAAGCCAAGCCCTTTGATGCTCTGAATAACTCTGTTTTCTGAAATTGCTCCACTTCCCAGTCAGAATTACTCCCACCCCATTATCTGTCAGGAAGGCATGCAGATTATCCAAAGTCTACTTAAGAAAGCACACTGCATTTAGTGCTTTTCAGAGGTACGAAACCTATAATGGCAAGGTGCAAGGATATGAACCTAAAATACTCGTTTCCCTTGTTAATACTCAAACTACAAGGATCTAGAATAAACCTCTCACTTTTTCCTCTTTCCTTGAACCAAAGTCTGTTTAATTATTAGTTCATTTGACAAGAACAAAAATAGCTGAGAACATTCAAGCCCATTCAGGGATCATGGCCACCCAAAGATACGCAAGACCTTGGTTCAAGCCACCTCTCTGTGCTTGGCCAGGCAAGCTTTTGAGGACAAAGGGAACAGGCAGAACGCCCAGGTCTCCACAGCCTAGCAGAGCGCTATCAAAGCCCTGGGCTTCTGTAAAATGCATTGTATATGACCCTCAAAACACCATGCAAAGAGAACAGGCACATACACAGATATCCCAGATTAGAAAGGCAGGAGACCACACAGGAGATCTTGTGGCAGCGTGAGCGTGAGCTACTGTTCAGGAGCATCAAAATGCATTAACTTCACAAAATTAGTAGGGCTTCAAGTTTTGTAGAAGCAGGGGGTTCGTAAACATCAGCAGACATTAAACTGCTTTGGGAATCTAGCCTGATCTTTGCTATACATCCTTCTGGTGAAGTCCTTCCATTGCTGTCAGCCTGTAGTCCCGCAGTCGCAGTGCAGTGCCTCTCCGCCTGAGCCAGCTTTTCTCTTTTCATGGCTATTACATCACCCAGCGGTGAAGATGCGATGAACTGATACAAGCCTCTAGAGTGTACATACAGCATGGTACATGGGAAACCGCATCATTCACCGAACAATGAGGATTTCTGAATGCTAAAATAAATGCCCAGAGCTTTTCTAAATATATATATATATATATATGTGCATATTTTATTCTGTAGGTACAGAGCAACAGTTAATCATTGGCGGACCAGTTTCTTCTGCCCCTGCTCCAGACGTCAGGCCAAAGGACAGAGCTGTTAGTGCCAGCACGTTCCACAGGTTCCAGCAGGAGCTGCCCTCCTCCGAGCTTTTGGGCTCCAAATTAAGACACGTTAAGGTTCAAGCTGCTTTGCAGCCCTTGACAGAACCTGCAAAGACTGAACCCCAGAGCGGCTACTTCGCTGACAAAGGAACTCAGACAAAGAAGTCCAGCAAAAGCGGGCAGTCGAGGCACAAAGCCCTGCACCATGCTGGGGCACATCAGAGCCAGGAGCAGCAGCCCCCTGCCCTGCCGGCGGGACAGCCGCCTGCCCCTCCGCTCAGAGGCACCTCCCAGGCCCTGGAGATAACACAGTACTTCTTCGAGGCCGTTTCCACACAGATGGAGAAGTGGTATGAACGAAAGATAGAAGAAGCCCGGTGCCAAGCTAATCAGAAAGCGCAGCAAGACAAAGCTGCGCTCAAGGAGCATATTAAAAGCTTAGAAGAGGAGCTCAGCAAATTAAGGACTAAGGTGCAGAAAGAGAGCTAGCGTTTACCAAGCAGGTAAAGACAAGCAACGGGATTCCTTTCAGAACCTGCTGTATGGGAATCTGGAATATTGATAGATACATGTCTTTGTAGTGCCTGTTACATCCAAACAGAAAGCTCTTTTTTCCGGAGTAGAAATAACTTTGGAAACTCCAGAACCAAGGAGCATTCATATGCAGACTGTACTGATGACAATGAGATGCTGCAGATTAGATCCTTTCTTTGTTACTTCCAAGAGTCCATCCGTTAAATATTGCACTCTCAATTTCCAGGTGCTGCTTGAAAACCAACTGCATTAGAAACCAAACCTGCTTTCTGAAAAGGGAATTTCCTTCCTTCCACAGAGGTCGTGTGTGACTAGAGGCTTCCACTGTATGCTACGTGCAAACGCACGGTGGTGCCAATACTGAAATAAATTGAGGACGTTTGAGAGCTTTTGACAGAAATTCCTTAGCGGTGAAGAAGGGCTACTGATACTATTTTAGATGCTCCCCACGGCCTCCCTCTAGTCAGTGGAGAGAGGCTACAGAACCAACCCAAATTACAAGCCCACGTAGGTGACAGACACAGGCTTCCAGCTGGGAGAGGCCAGGCTCCCACCGAGTGAGATGCTGAGGTGAGGCATCCCGTTAGGTACAGAGGCTGCGGTGGCCACATTGCTTTTCTTTTGGTTTTACATTATTAAAACAAATAAATGCTAAATTAGATTTGTCTTTTTTTTTTTTTTTTTAAATGGTGTCCTGGTTGCAAAGTTCCTTGTGGTTACACAGTTGGTGGGGCCACACTTGAGTAATCTGACCAAGAAGTTTTGTTTAGGGCATGGATGGCAAATATTTAACCATAACCATGCTCTACTTGTTAGGTATAATTTTTATATAAATCTCTCTTCCTTCAATTATCCTTTAGATAAAGAAGGAAAAGCTTGGTTCCCTGTATTCAAATGTTTCTTTTTTTGCAGAGTCAGGATTCTCTCCCAGACACCTTTGTCCAGACTGTCTTCCTTTGTTCCTCCGAATGATTTCTCTCTCTCTTTTCCCCCTTGCATCTCTAAAAAGAGAGGCCGGGCCCCGGTGAGTCTGCAAGCTGTAGGACTTCTTTCATCAACAGTCCCACAAAATAGAACTCAACAACATTTTAAAGTTTTTTCTGTATGTGTTTTGTTATGAAATCAAAACCTGCAAGGACCAACGTCGTCCAGGCTGGCAGACTCCAAATGAACTAGAGGCACTGTAACTCGTTGCATCTGCACCCCTGCAGGCTTTCCTCCTCCTTAGAGCCTCTGCGAAGGCTCTCTCAGATTTTGTTAGAAAAGTTTACTTAACAGGTCATGACAGAACAATTGCTCAAAATCAATTCAAACACAGGATCATACTGTTATGCCAAGGAGAAAGAGATCTTTTTTTCTATACTGAGGCACCCCCAAATCAATACAAAAGACACCATTGACTAATTTAGTAATTAAGCTTTTCATCTTCTTAAGAGCTGTATAAAGCAAAGAAAATTGTATTATATAACAATATTTTTAAAGTTCCTATTAATGCACTATCAGGACAAGAAAAGCATAGCTGCAGTTATGGAAATACTAGTTTTATCGCTCAGACTTCTGTAGTCTAGTATAGACACTTTCATACGTTGACAGGTTTGTTTAAGCTACTGTAGGAGTGCAGAAGCATGCTATTTAAGTTTTGTATCATCTTGATAAAGTCAATGTTTTGCCAAGCAATTAAAAGTAAGTAAGTGTTGCTCAGAAGTCTGTGGTGTCATGTTTTCTAGCCAGAGAAAATGGACAACATTCCCTCGCTTGACTCGGAAGGGGGATGTCGTGGTTTAACCCCGGCTGGCAGCACCACGCAGCCGCTCGCTCACTCTCCCCACAATGGGACGGGGGAGAGAATCAGAGGAGTAAAAGTGAGAAAACTCGTGGGTTGAGATAAAGACACGCGCACGCAAGCAAAGCAAAGCAAGGAATTCATTCACTGCTTCCCATGGGCAGGCAGGGTTCAGCCATCCCCAGGAAAGCAGGGCTCCATCACACGTAATGGTTACTTGGCAAGACAAACGCCATTACTCCCAACGTCCCCCCCTTCCTCCTTCTTCCCCCAGTTTTTATACTGAGCATGATGTCATATGGTCTGGAACAGCCCTGTGGCCAGTTGGGGTCAGCTGTCCTGGCTGTGCCCCCTCCCAGCTTCTTGTGCCCCTGGCAGAGCTGAGAGCTGAGAAGTCCTTGGCCAATCTAAGCACTACCCAGCAACAACTAAACCACCAGTGAGTTATCGACATTCTTCTGGTACTAAACCCAAACCACAGCACTATGCCAGCTATGAGGGAGAAAATTAACTCTGTCCCAGCCGAAACCAGGAGAGGGGCGCAGAGAATTGGCCTTCTGACGTCGAAGCGTTTGTGTTTGCGGCTATAAAACATGGAAACGGGGTCTGCCACCTGTCCCAAGGGAGGCTGCAGGGACTGACTGCCGTTCGCGTGCACACACGCGCTCCCGAGCTTGCACAAGCGCAAGGGAGACGGCAAGGCTCTGGCTTTCGCTAAATCGACTTCCCATACAAACTGCACTACCGAGGTAGTTACTGTAAAGTACTGCTCCAGTGGCTGAGGGGGCAGTCATTTCAGACAGTAACTTAGCTGCAGAGTTATTGATTCTAGAGGTTTTTCTGAAGCCAACAAGCGTACCGTAAAATAAAGGGAGGCGTTTTCTGCTAATTCCTTTCTACTCCCATCTGTAGCCCTCCCTCTTCAAAACTACCCAAGTTGAAGGACTTCTTTACAAAATACCGGTATTACCTACCTTCCTCTGAAGCACAGTAAATTTACTTACCCCAGCAGCATATGCGTGGACTCCTGAAGGCTTCTGGCAGGCAATTTTATCCTGAGGAGCCCAGAGAGCCGTGGAGGTGATGGGCAGCAGCGCTCCGGAGGTCAGCGGCCGTCCAGGGCACCGCCGATCGAGGCCCGTTGCCGGAAGATGATGTGGCCACAGCCTAGAAACGTACAAACTGGGGTCACAGGAGTCATGCAGACTCGGGGTTCCGAAGGGAACGTGCTGCAATGAGGAGGCGGGGGGAAAGTCTCCTCATTAAGGAGCAGAAATCAAACCACTGGCTGATGGGGAAGGGAAGGCTACGTGTGAGAACAAGCAGGCATTGATTACAGCTTTGTTTAGTCAAAATTCCTTTTTAAACAGCATTTTCTGGTCACATGGGAAAAAAAATCAATCCCTGACACGCTAATGTTCTGTAGCGTGTTCTACCAGAAACTGTCAACAAAATTTGGATTTCTAACAAAATATTTAGATGGGCATATGACTCACTGACTGATGAGAAGCTCAGGGGCTTCCGTCTATACAAGCCTGAACTCTTCAGCAAGCCTCACTGGTTGCCTGAGCCACAGCCTTTACTGCAAAGCTAAATAAACAGCATAGGACAGGATCTTACAGGGACTTTCAGAAAAAGAATTAGGAGGGGGAAAAAAAAAAAAATCCAACCCACCCCAGCATTCTTTCTTGTTAAGCAGCAGCTTTTTTTGCAAAGCAGCTTTGCTGAAGTGTGTAGCTTTGAAGCCCCTATGTTTGCCCCCCGCCCCCAGCAAGAAGCACGCTTCCTGCACCCAAGCAGGGTCTTTCTTCCTTTCTAGCCTGGAGGGGGAACGTGGCCCTGTCCCTTCCCTCCTGCCCAGGCTTGCTGCGAGGCTCACTCGACCTGCTTGGCAAGGGGAGGCGGCTCCGTACCGACCTGAGCTGTCGGAGCAGAGTGGGAGAGCGAAGGGTTCCTCCATCTCGGTTGGAATTGGCGATCTCGGAGGTCTTTTTCCAACCTTAATGCTTGGAAACAGCAACCTGAACTGCACCCAGCTGCTGGACAGTCAGGTGTATCTGCTGTTGTCTGGCTATTTCTGCTGAGAAAATCCCAGACTCACCTTGGTGTCTGTAATTTATATGGAAAACCAAAACCAACCACCAACCAAACCCCCAAATCCCTCTGCAATTCACAGGGAGGCAAGAGCAGAGGCAGGCTAACAATTCAAAGTCAGGTAATACGACATTTGGCAAACCAGACTGCAGTAGCTTCTCTTTGTAATCCTACTTTATATTGACTTTTAAATACTAACTTGAAGGTACCTGTTAATTTGGTAATAACTCTTTCTGGGGCTAAAATCTCTCGCTTTCATATGGAAAGACCTCCCCTTTTAAGTTTTATTCAGCTGTAACTGAAAATGAGTGTCTAGACACAAAATATTTTCTTAATGTTTTATCATGTTTATTTGTTTTGGGCCCATTTATTTATCCCAAATGCTTTTTTAATCCCAAGTGTTGGTAAAAATCCTTGGCATAGTACAGGAAGAGCTGTCACCACTATCAATGTTACCACTTGGGAGTTTTCACAACAGAAAACAGACAAAATAATAACCCGGCTTGTATTTATTTTCCATTTCCCAGGCACAACACTGGTGGTGTAATTTTTGGTGCTTCCTGCTTTTCCCACAGCACATGCTACATCATCCATTCAGTTCTTTAAAGTCCCTTGTGTCCGAGTGATTTCCACGTGGGAGGGTAACCAAACCGAGAAGGGGAAGGGGAAAGGCAAAAAAACCCCCAAAACCCCACTGTGGCAGATTCCACCTTCAGACATTACCAGGGTGCCAGCAAAGGCTGCTGCTATAACCACGTTCGGGAAAAAATACTGTGCTTGTTTGCAGCAGGTGAAAAGTCCGGCTAGCATCAAAATTAAGATCAGGATTTTGCCAGCTTCAGTGTTTTTTGAAGTTCCCGAAGTTGCATGTTGCCTTGGGTAATCATCATCCTGATGGCATCCTGTAAACCAAAAAGGAAACAACTGCGTGTCTGTACATAGCACAGGTTTTACACAAGCACGCACATTTTAACACATCAAAACACACACGATTCCTACCAGCCCTGCTGTGATCTATTCCTTTGTGTGAAACAAGTCACTGAGATGGTTAAAAAACAGGTGAAGAAAAATTTATTTTCTCCCATTCCTTAATGATATGTTTGGGGGCTGGTTATGGCTTTGCTTTAAAACTCAGGTTTGAACTGGATTCAACCTCTTGAATGCTGTTTTCCTTACGCCTCTGCATCTCCCACCCTTGCAAGTATGTGGTGGCAGCTGCGCACGGGCATTAGGAGGACGGGCATTTTACAGAGCACGCGGGTGCTTCTCTCAACATTATTTTTATCCAAGTACCGTAACGCTCTGTCTGCGTAACCCAGCCACCAATTCCTTCAGCGCCGGCTAGAAAACGGAACGAATTAGAAAGCCGAGGACAGAGAGATACAAGAGACGTGAAGGCCTCTGCATCTCATACACGCTTCACATCCACGACCATCCCATTTGACTGTGTCCAGCTTGAATATGGTTGAAATTAAAGATGAAAAAAAAAAGAAGCTATAGACCGTTAATAAGTTTATGTTAGCTACTGTATTATTCAACACAATTTTTCTGATTCGCGGTTTGAGTAAGCCGCACTTGTTTGTTTTTTAGCTGTTTAATTCCAGATTATTATCTGGAAATGAGAGAAGCGTTCCTGCCGCCAGCAAGGGGGATAGCACTGAGAAATGCCAAATTATTTCTTCACATAAACGCGCCTTAAGAGAAAACAGTAAGAGGCGCCTTCTCACCAGCCTGGAGGCAACACCTACAAACCAAACCCATGTGAGAAGGTGCAGGACGGCGTGCTGATGGCTCCCGTGGGCCGGCGGGCAGGGTTGCGGGCTCCCGATTCTCACCTCTTCCGTCGCGTCTTTATTTCTTCTGAATTCCTCCCTGGCCCAGTCCTTTAAGTAGCGGCGATCGGCGTCGGCGGGGCCGTCGCGAAGAGCCCGCAGGATCTGCCTGTACAACTGAAGCACCTGCTGCCGCCTCAG
>NW_009258727.1:104221-119777 GCF_000687185.1 Egretta garzetta
GAGGGCCCCTCTTGCCTCCCCGCTGCGAGCAGACCGAGGAAACGTGCGTGCCCGTGCCCCGGAGCGACCAGGGAGCCGAGCCCGCGGCCGGAGCCTAGCAGCCGGGCTTACCCGTGGCAGAACCGAGCCCTCCAGCCGGTGCCCGGGGGGCTGCGGGAGGCCAGAGGCACCAGCGACTGTGCCAGAGCAACCAGAGGGTGGGGGGCTCTCTCTTCAGGTTCCCCTTCTGTTTTCTTTCTTCCAAAACTGCAACAAAGCAAAAGCCCAAGGAGTAAACAACACCCTAGCATTTCACAGAACGACGGGTGGAAGGCCTGCTTGGGGAAGGTTGATGGAGCTGTAAGGCTACCAATATTTAACTGCAGGATCAAATTAAAGCAGTGCAGTAAGATCCAGAAGTCCTCTGAGCAATTAGAAGGATGCTAAGCTACCTTTTGCATCTTTCAGAGTACTCTGTGCTGTGCCCAGACATGTAATTGTTGCTGACAGTGCAAGGCGCTGACCCTTTCTTTAGCACCCATGTGTCACTGAATACAGGCATGGGGCTGGCTGACAGAGAAAAAAAAAAAAAAAAACCCAAACTGATGCCTTTTCTGTGTTACTTACCTGGTCTTTGCTTGTACCAAACACAGTGCAAGCTCCTTGTTAATTACAGATAGAGGAAAAATAAAACCTTGGGTTTGTTTAAACATTTGTGTAGTAAGCACTGCTGATAAAATTGTGTCTCAAGCCTTAACGACATTCCTGCAACAAACTATAATTTGGGTTGGAAGCATTACCCTTGCAATCTGAAGAGAAGTTTTAGTTTCTAAAATATTTACTCCAAGTTTCCTACTACGAATAGTCAGTACAAGTCTGAAATGAAGGTATGTTCTGGAGAATGACCTAATGAACCAAAACTTGCTTATTTCCCAGAGCATGTAAGTATTTGTATACACGAATGAGAGGTCTAAAGAACCCTGGAAGGATGTTACATAGTCCCTGACATCTAAATTGTGATGACAGAGGAGCTCTAGCCCAAGTTTTCAGTTCTAAAACTTGCTTATCATGAATTAGCTGTGGCAAAGCAACACAAAGATCAGAAAGAGCCTTGCCGGGCCGTTTCACACCTCCGGGTCTTGCCACTTGCTGCCATCTCAGAACAGCTACAGCAATACTGCAAGCAAGGGGTTTTGATCTGAAAGCCAAAGAGAATGATCACATCTTTGGGAATACAGCCCTTTTCCCAGCCATTTTCCAATCAGCTCCTGCTCCGCGCTTAGAATGAGACACCTTCAGTTTTTGTAAGCAAAGAAAATCTGCAAAGAGAGTTTAGACCAGGGGCATTTAAACAAAGTCTCCTTCAGATTTTCACTCAGAGAAGTCAAAAGACTGGACCCCTCATCAAAACTCCGTGCTGGCATATCCTCCTCACAAAAGGAGGACAGGTGCTGAAGCTACAGAAACCACAACACATTTTCCTATGGAAATTCGTATTTGTGCACTGCTAGAGAATGCACAGCATTTCCATGTAGCAAATTTGATTAATTTATTCAAGCTTGCATCAACTGAAAGAACAGACATCATAATTACAAAGTGGTACCTTTTTTTTTTTTATTAGTACAGACCATATAAGATGCATAGCTTTTGCAATGAAAAATCATGTCCATGCTCTAAGACATTGGATTAATGGAAGGTCTTCAATGTCTGCCTTGGGCAGAGGGGCAAACTTCACAGTGTAAACTGATAATATAGGGATGACCTTACAGCATTATTCATGAAACTCCCTGTTGATAGTCAGACAAAAATTGGCAATAATTAAATAGGATGTGTTTAACTGGAGAATAGTTTCAAGTATTCAAGTACTTAGTTTTTTTGGTTGTTTAAAACCATCTGCTTCCCCTGCTCCCCCCACTCCTTCCCAAAGAGGCACCAACCACATGGGTGAGGCTAAAGAATGCTTTTTTGCAAGACATCTGAAGTTCTCCTAATGCAGAGATGACTTCCCAGAAGCAGGAGCGGTTTTTCTTATTGCAATAGACAGTGGTAGGAATAATTTTACCTTTGTGAACGTTACAAATACATTGTTTTGTTTGAAAGTAATAAGTTATTACAAGAGAATTTGAAGAAAGTTTTACGTTACTTGTAGGAATGGGCAATGAAAGACGACGACAGTCTCACCACTGCGTAATTCTCCTCTGACAAACGTGGAAGAATGTACCTAAACCATTTTGTACTTGGGCAGGCAAGGGCAGCCCCCACACATTAATCCTAGCTAGAGAGAGACCTTATGAACTCTCCGATGAGACGCCGTTTCACCTATTTCCGTGGTTTAGCAGCAATCAGGTACTGACTTTGTCCACAAAGTCTACAAAGCGTCCGAGGCAGTCACCAGTTCAAACCACTGTCTGAGTGCATCACTGAGAGTTTCTGGAAGCGCATTCACATCTCTAAGGATCATGTAGAACGGGAATGGGAATTCCTCCATGTAAGATCTGATTTCAGGCAATTCTCCAGGTCCTTTGAATATCGGTACTTTAATGTCCAAAATGGAATCCTATAAAAAAGAACAGATAGGAGGACTACTAAACCACAGGCATCTTTTACAGGCCCTTGATACTATTTGTCGTATTTTTCAAGTACTTGCAATTCCTCCTCTGTTACATTAAAAGTTAACAGAGAGTTTTAAGATTAAAAGCCGTAAGCGTTCAGTAGTAAGTCAAATAAAAAGCTGAACACAAAGCAAATAAAAAGCTGAACACAAAGCAGTTAAATGCTTCTGCCCTTTCAGATAAAAGTCCTCTGATCAACGAATTACAGGCTAGAAGAGACTAATCTTAAGCTTCTGCAATAGCAAGTTCTAGAAATAAATCCTGTCTTTCCTTAGTATTTTATGAGCCAAGCTTACTGTTATCACTTGAGTTTTATTTATACATTTGATGCCTTTCTGGCACACTGTCATCTATAAGCTCTTCAGGGCCAAGAGTTCAGCTTGCGTATCTGCAGTCATTAACACAACAAGATTCTTTAGCATGTCATGTTATGATATTTCAACAAGTACTACAACAACAAAAATCGGATTAAACCCCAGCTGTGCGTCTTGTAAAGTAACTTTTTTGGTGCTCAGTGTAGCAGCTCAGAAAATTAACAAAGCTTATAAAAAATGCACTTCACTGCCCACAATTTTCGCTTGACATTATAGCTAGGTTTCATCAGAACCTTCTAACAGTTTGTCAGCAAAAGAATTGTTAATTTTCCAACAACAAATACAGCAGATGAGTTTTGTATGGAAAAATAAAGGAAGACAACATGAACTACAAAATTAGAGTCTTCACCTAATTCAAAGTAAGGCTTAAGTTCGCTCACTTACTGCACTGCAGAGCTTCTCTGAAAAGCTCCTGGATACTTCAGCTTCCCAGCTAAGGAAATCTAACAGTTTTCTTTCACAGCCACCAAATACAGTACCCAGCTTTCCCAACCTAGGCACTAAATCACTCTCATATACTTCTCTCTGTCCAATGTTCAGTCTCATACTGGCTCCAGCTGCCACATCAAACGGAGACTGCTGTCAGAAATTATCAATTTGAATCAAAACTGAGATGACAAACAAAGCATTTCTCAAACTTTGAATTTGTCAGCCTGCCAAAATGGTGGCCAAAATCTACAACCATTACATTTGAAGACAGGAGCTCTTACTTCAACTGTTTGTGGCATGTAAGCCCATTTTTTAATACAAAAGAAGATAAACATCACAGTAGGGAGAAATCATAGAAGATCTGACAAGATGATGGTGAAAAACTGAAACCGGGCTGAGTATCTTTGACCTCTGCAAAAGACAAGATAGCTTTAAAGCACTACGAAGACAAGAAAAAGATTTGTATGTTTCTCATTCACTGCACTTGAACACTTCTCCCTTGTTCACATACTTACCCGGGAATTAGGATTGTCCAACACTACGAAAATAACAAAAATATTGGCATTCTGAGCTGCTTGAACTGCTGCTGTCACTCGTTCCTTGCCTTCCAAGAAAAGGCCTCTTCCGTCAGACACAATCAAAAGCAGCTGCGCTGTTTCTGATAACAAAGAACATTTTAAATTCCAGTAAGTTACAGTAATCCTTTTAAAAGGCAAACAGACTGTTTTGCTGTTAGTCCCGTGGGTATAATGGAAAAACCCACAGAGTATTCCTAAGGAAATTAAGTCTTCATCAAATAGAGTTCTGTGACCTAACATTAAGCTGCAGCTATGAGTGGGTCAAGAAAAGAGTTTTTCCCACTGTGTGATATCATTGAGAGTAACTGGGGGGGCAAAACCAAAACAGTCCATCAGTACCATAATCAAAGATGAAAGGCATGGAAAATACCTAATGAATTGAGTCATGGTCTTTCATGCCCGGTCCTTGTCTTACATGGCTGGTAAGTGCCTAGGAGTTAAATATTGGCTGAATTAGAAGAGCCCAGCCACTAGATGACTACCTCAGTGGAGCTGCTGCAATGAACCAGAGAGTCCAAATCTATTCCTCCAGAAGCGGGTACCTACAGGTGCATCCATATTAGCATTTCACTTTGGACTACGACTGTAATTTCGAAACATGCTTCCCCGCTGTCCCCACTTCCACAGGCTTGGCTTCCATCAGAGAGCAATCTTGGATTATTTTTGGAGGAAACTAAGCCAGAAGACAGGCTCCAGAGGCACAGTCAAGGCAGTCCAGCCGCTACAGGGCATTAAGCCCTTGGGACCAGACGAGCTAACCTGAAGTAAACCTCCTGAAACACACAGAGCACAGATGGTGGGGTTCCTCGGCACCAACCATTTTCTGGAGACATGTTACTTGACCCACGTTGCCCCCAGAGTCTGAGATATGTCCCTCTGAAGGGACATTCTAAGTTACGTATCTATAATCTTTTAATTACAAGGGAAGTAACAGCAATTACAGTTTGGAATGCAAGCACCTCTCTCATGTCCCCCCTACCACATCGTAATGGCTAGGGAGGGATGCAGAACGTTTCCTCCTTTTCTGCAGACAGGCCCAAATATGACAGGGCTTAGTCTCTTTACAAAAAGGGGTGAAGTTTCCTACTGCCTTTTCTCTTGCTGGCTCCCTGATTGCTGCTGCATCCCAGCCTAGTTCAACAGGACTAGGCGCTGCTCCCCCTCAGAATATTCTGACAGCCTGGCCACCCTGTGGCAAACCAGCTGTGGATTTTAAATCCCAGACTGTCCATTTCTTGGAGTACTTTAACAACAAGAACTTCTTAAAATATGGGTGCCACCATGACAAGATTTTAACTCGCACAAAGCAGCCTTTTAGGCTAACTGTGGGCCAGCTGTGAGGTAACAAGCCTTCCAGCTTTTCTGGGGAATCCAAGCAGCTCATGACCTACACTTGCACTACGCTAAAAGGCAGGTGAGGAGGCAAACGTGTATCCCCTTCAGAACAGCATGCTCCTGGATACCTACAGAAATCATAGAATCACAGAATCATCTAGGTTGGAAAAGACCTTTAAGATCATCAAGTCCAACCGTTAACCTAACCCTGCCATCCCACCACTAAATCATGGTCCTAAGCACCTCGTCTACCCATACTTTAAATACCTCCAGGGATGGGGACTCAACCACTTCCCTGGGCAGCCCATTCCAGTGCCCGACAACACTTCTGGTGAACAAATTTTTCCTAGGGTCCAACCTAAACCTGCCCTGTCGCAACTTGAGGCCATTGCCTCTCGTCCTAAGACAAGCTCCCAAGCAAGAACAGAAGTGCTTAGGGAGCCAAGGTGACTAGGAAGCTGGATAATGCTCTAAAGCAGACAGTGTCCAGGACTTAAAACACGATCTGGAAACATGACGTAAAGGGAGGCAGGTAAGGCATGCCTTTTTAAAAAGTCTTAAACGAAATTTCAGTGAATTATTGACAAATATGAAGTAGATGTCTTTTGGGTTTTGAGCTAAATTTCAACCAAATATTCCTTTTGACGAAGCAAAACCCAAAGCCCTAATGCAAGTGATGTCTCAGTGCTAGGAGTCTTTCTGGCAGGATATTGCTTCAGGACTGTAGTGAGTATTCTGCTGCCATGGCAACAAGCACAGTTACAAAAAACCCCAAAACCCCAACCCACAACTCACCCGGATTAATATTTTGAGACAACTGCTGCGCTGCAGCAAACATATTTGCTGACGATTCTAGAAACTGCAGAGGAAGCAAATAAGAAGATTAAGTTTTCTCATCATAAAATAATAAATTTAATAATGATAACATTTTTTAAAAACACATTTCTCTATTTTACATGCCAGGACAGTTTAGTCTGACCACCTACACAGATACAGTCCTTGCCATTTTCCTATATTACCTCCTGCTTCAAATTCAGTAAGTATTTTTGAACTAGAGAATCTTCAGAAAAGCCTTCAATCTGGGTTTAAAATTTTTCCAATCCTGACAAAGCCATCAAAACCTCAGTAATTTGTTCAAGCGGTTAATGGCATCATTGAAAATAAACATCCTATTTCCAGATTGAACTTCTTTGGCTTCAGCTTGCAACAGAAGTACCTAGTTACAGGTTCCCCATTAAAATTAAGGACATCAACTGCCAAGTCCTCTTAGTTTTGGAGTTGGTAAGATTCCTGTCGAGCTATTTGGGTCTCCGCCTTTTCCTTTTAATATTAAAGGAAGATCTTATTCAAGTCTAGAGAGGTAAGACTGCAAAAATCTTCCTAAGAGAAGAAAACTTGGCAGCTGTCCAGGAAGTATTACTACAGAAAGTTATTTTCTTAAGGAATCAGTCAAGTCTGACAAACTTACAGCTCGACAAACATCCAAAGCCCTTCTTCCTGCTACTACAGTGGAATCCATGGCATGAAAACCTCCTGAACCCCCCCACACTTTGATGTGATTTGGCATTGGGGTACTCAAGAGCTTGTACCCAAAATACTGTTTAAGACCCACTAAAAACAGAGAAAGATGAATGCTCAAAAGCGGCACGCATCAGAACTAAAAGTGAGAAAACATTCTTTCTTCTACAAAATTGTGACCATTCTCTCTCTTTATTATCTGACCAGCTATCACGCTCTCAAATACAACCAACCAGTAAACATTAAAGTGATCACGAAACCATGAAGCTGCCAATGTCTCGTCTAGAAAAATGTGCAAACCTGTTGCCCTAGAGGCATTCTTGTGTACCTGGGCTATTTTTGTTTTCTTCTGCTGAAATTTGCAAAGACGCAATATCCGTGTCCCTGACTGGTCACTGAACTGTTCGTGGAATGGGTGCAGCAGCTGAACAGTCTCTCCAAAGCTTTAAGAAAAGAAGAAAAAAATTACAGTGTGAAACCGGTACTTCCATTCTGCTCTGAAATCTTGAAGAAAAGTCAAGATTTCAAATAAAACTCACCTACACACAGCAATTTGTCCCACTTCTAGAAGAGTCAGTGCATTTCCAATAACAGCCAGGGATTCATATGCAAGCTATTAAAGAAAAAAAAGTTACATCAAACCCAGGATATTCCAAGTTTCACTCACAGCTCAGTATAAAGTATGAAAAATGTTACTGAAATTATTTTTCCTTGTCTAATAAAATAAATGAAGAGCCTACCCATCTTTTTTCCTGTTATAGTTATGCAAGATAGTCATCGCAGTAAGGATACACTAGTTCTACCTGAGGGCTTCAGCTGATTGATTTACAGGTACCACTTTAGGCAGGCTAATGAAATAAACACTGAAATAAATATTTAGAAGGAAGTACATATATTTAATAAATAAAAATCCTACAGGTGAGCTATAAGGGACTAGTATTTAATCCTCCAATGAACTGCATAGCTAAGCAAATTTCACCTTTTTATAGGCTACCAAAAATAATTTTCCAGTGGGTTAAATACACCTCTAACAAACGTAACATCTCCATCTTTCCGCTAACTTTCACTGATCTTTCAGTAACAAATCTCTTGGGCACGAAGTGACAAGAGTTCAGGCACAGGGACCGGAAAAATAACTGCTCTAGAATTGCCAGCGTCAGACTTTCCAGCAGCAACCAGTTCTGCGTGAAACAAGTCAGCAGCTGACAGGCTCATCAACAAGGGGTAGTTTCTTCATACTTCTTCCAAGGTTTTTAATTTTACCTGTTTAGAGTGGTTGTCTATCATACTAGAGGAATCATCAATAGCCAAGCAAATCTGGTACTGTCGTTTACTGGGCTTGGTCCTTCGCAACCAGATCTTATCTTTTCGGAACTGACTGGCAATATATGGAATCACTTTGCGCATGTTTAATCTCTTCCCCGTTCTGTAGTCTCCTCTGAAAGTTAAGAAAAAGACATAATGACAGGGATTATCAGAAGAGATCTCCTTCTGGAAATCCTGGCCTATGCAGCATATGCAGCAAAATAACAAAATTTTGTAGAGTATAATAAAAACAAAATCAGTAGCTCTAGTATTCATATTTAGGTATAGATGAAAAAAATCTCACATTTTTAAAGCAACATGTGTATTCAGTGCTTTCAAAAGAAGTTCTTAAATCTAGGTGTCTAAAATGGAAGGAAGACCTTGAATTTAGACTCCTCCAGTTTGAAACAAGTCTAGATCTTGAAAAAAACAACACCCTTTTAATGTTAAAAACAGCATAGAACATTTTGACATTTAACATAATATTTGACTCAACAGCACTTCACAGGTTTAAGTTGGTTTCATCACCTGTCGCACAGAAGAAAAAAGAGGAGGCAATATCCTCAGGACAGGTACCTACTACCACATCACATCTGCATTTTATAAACATAGCCTAGTGTTACAGAAGTAAAATGAGTGCATTTGCAAACATGAATAATTGCTATAAAGCACGAACACACAGAGCTGCAGTTGCACAGGGGTTAAAAGCCCTCCAAAACCAGGAATTTAAAGAAACTGGAAGCCTCAGAGAGACCCAACTTACTTCAATTTGGCTGCCTGAGTGGGTTCCAGTATGAGTCGCAGCTGTTCACAAAGCTGCTGTGATAGAGGAGCTGTCAGCACTAAATACCTCTGCCACAACTGTGCCGCCTCCTTCTCCTAAAACATCATACATCACAGAAAGAAAAGTGAATTATGAAAAAACCCCAAAAGTTGGGAAACACTGCTTGAAAAAAGAAAACAAACCTCAGTGTACCAAGGGGGAGGTAGTAGGTAACCATCAGCTGGAACAGTGAGGGTGTCTCCTGAGCATGCTATAAAGATGACAATTTGCATCCAACTTAGCACACTCCTTGCTGCTACCAAGCTGCAACGTGCAATGACTGTTCCTCTAGGAGTACACAAAGCAACTTTGGCATTGCTGTTGATGTAGGAAAGTCTTGTAAGGGCCAGCATCTGATAGTTGGTATTACAGCAAGGCAAGCTGTAAAGTCTGCTAGGTTCTCTATCAGCCTTCAAAAATAGTATTACTTATGTTAATGGAAATTCAGAAAAATTGTTAAGCCCCTACACTGGCAATTTCATTCAGGAATTACTTCCAAATATGGCTTACAATTCACGACTGGGACAGTATCCAGCACTTAACTGCAGGTGACAACTAGAAATGGAAGGAACTTAGCAGGACTGAGAAAAATGTTTCCAACTATGCAAGTTTTAGAAGTCACTATCAGCAGAGTAACTACTCCAGTGACACGCAGCTTGTTCAAAACAAGATCTGAAACATCATCCTGCTTTAAGAATAATGTACTTTTTTCAGAATGTTAAACATAACAAAAATAGCATCTAAATCATGCTATTTTGATTATTTAGATTCCAGCCTGCTCGTCTTCCTTGATGCTTTAGCAGCAAAAGACAAAATAATGGATTCTTATGACAGTTTTGTACTAAAACAAGGTCACAAACCTCATCTGGAGTTCCAGACTGCTGTGACTGCCAAGCTTCCAACTGCCTTTCAAGTTCCTTTCTTAGCTCTTCAGGATCTCTAACGATGTGCTAGAAACGTAGTTAAGAGATTTATGAGACACAAAAATAAGTTCACACATCTGCTGATGCCCAAACTACAGCAAACTATAAAAAAGTTAAAATGCATTGTTCTTATTCTTTTAGACACAAAAATACATGAAATAACTTAAATGAAGATTCCAAATCTCCATTTTTTTAGTAGCTTCTACGTACAGGAAGGATAAATACCTCCCCACAAATACCCGCATCTGTGACACAATCAACAGAAACAAAGCTAGGAATATCTGTGATACAGACACTGTAAATAATCAAATACACAAATTCAAGATAATTCAGTTAAATGATCTTGACAAACACCAGATTTCATGACAGTATAATGGAGATCAAAGTGTTGAATACTACCTATCCAGTATCTTCCAAAATACAATAAGCTTCACTTAATAATAGTTTTTTATAAAAGCTTCATTCAAAACACTTAAAAGAATTGAATGACACCTTCCTGTTCACCTTCCAGCAAATACTATTTGATAAACCATTCCGTTAAAGAACACCCAAGCTTTATGACACTTCTTTTACTTTTATTGTGCTTTCAGCGACAGCTTCTGTTCCTGACTTGTAAAACCATAACAGTAGTATATGGTCTCTATAACCTGCAGGTTTACAGATTAAGGAAAACAAGCCTGTGAACGCAAACTCAGCAGTACCAATAACTTCTCATTCTTCAAGAAGCAGCAGCAGTCCCTCTGGATGCAGGTTTAAGGAAGAGAGGAAGAACGTACGTGGGGGAAGGGAGGCGGGTTTCTTCCCTCTTCCTTTTGCTGAAAGGTGAGAAATCCCCCAGCATGGTTTCTCCCTTCCTCTTTAAATTGGTGCTGCAAGAGCTCCCCCTCCTGTTTCAGGTTTTGCATATCAATTAAAAAAACCAACCACACCAACCACCACCAAAAAAGGCATCTAACTCTTCTGACCACAGGAGAACACACTTGCATTCAGCAGCCTTTTTCCAAAGAGCTGCAACATTTGGCATTAAGACGGCAATACCAGCTATAGATGGCACACAGTTCTTCCCGTGTTGTGCCTAGAAACAGTAAAATATCGCTCTCCAAGTATGTACTCAGGACACAATATTATAAGCATGAAAGGTCAATACTTCTAAAAAACAGACACTGAAAATATTCTTACTTTATCAACTGGTTATGCACCATCAATGGCTTCTAAGCCATAGCCCTTTATGACAGATCATGCTTTTTCACAGCTAACAGTTTGCACAGCGAAACTATGAGTGTTACATGAAGCTCTAGGATTTTCTAGGCAATGATAACATTTTTTGACTTGAGACATTCATAAAAGGCTCACAAAGGTTCTGTAGTACTTGCGACCAGCTTTTTTGAGGAAGTAATATATTGTGATGAATTAACTGAGGTGAATTTTTTGTCCACCGTGGTGTTTTAAAGTCACTGATGCCTTGGTCTCTCATCACTCTCAACCCTTTTTTTCATCTTCAGGCCACACACCCTCACCCATTGCTTTCCACTCTACCCAAAAATTTGAACAGCAGATTCATCTGAGCAAAACAGTTCCTGACAGTTAGAAAAAACAAAGTTTTTTCTAAAAAGAGTGAGGACAGGGAGGACTGGTCATTTTAAAGTCATTGTTCTGCTGCATATACAATGTTAGTTGTGTGTTACTTTTCATTCTGCTATTAAAGAAGAGCAAGCTACTGAGTTGTCTGAATGAAGGCAATTCTAAACTTTTGCATTCACAGAGTTTCATTAACACAGGTCTGTTTCTACTACTGTGGTTGTAAGACTTAGACACATCGGGTATCATACCTGGGGAGTGTCCACCAAAAACTGATGGGCTGTATGTACGGTCGAGTCCTTGCTTCTCTCTGGCTTCTCTTCAGTCACCTTTGGTAGCTTTTCTGGTGCAGAGTCATTGACAGCCTCCGAGTCAAAAGTCTGGATCTCTGGCTCCACTTCACCTGGCCCTACAATCACAAAACTAATTACTAACTTCGTGGTTCGTGCATAGTACAAGAACTGATACTGCATTTATAAAGTGTCTCACATGCTTTGTAGTGTAACCCAGACATTATGCTTTTAAGAAAAGCTCACAAATGTTAAGACAATCAATTCTAGGAATAGGATGAATACACCTTGCAACTCACTGGAACAGATAAATATGCATGTCCTTATGCAAACCATTTTTCTCTTATGACCCTCTTGACAAATGAACAAAATATTAGTGAACAGATCTTTAACACCTGAAAATTCCATTGGTAAAGTACATTTTTGAGGTTCATAGCCTCTCTGACAGAGTGACAGGAGGTATAAAGCAATTTGAGAATATTCAGAAAATCATCGTTAAAAAAATGGCAATCTTTTACTCTAGTTTTGTAACAGAACAGTTTCTTGTAAATCAGAAGTCAACCTACAAAAAAAAGGGACGGACTGAAGATCTTTTATTATTGTTTCTACTATACTATGCTGTTTAACAACTCATTTTTAAAAAATTGTTCTACGAAAAAAGTATGACATTGTAGGAGATTTTTCAAAGATCCTAATTTTTCAGGACATACTGTTAGAAAATCATGTGTAAAAACAAATGGACTGATTACATGCATGCCTGTACCATAAAGCTAATGAGTCTAAGAAGAGATTTAAGTGAAGAGATTAAACCTGAAGGGAGTGGGAGGCATGAAGGTGAATTCAGGCTGGTAAAACTCTTGCCTCCCCTCTCCAGCCAGCTTTTTTGTGTTGTTTGGTAAGAAAACCATTCATAATTCCAAGCCACAGTGTCATTTACTTAGATTCATCAAAATGAAATACTTCTGTTGCAATTTGCAAGAGTTTTTGGCTTGTGGTTTTTTTTTTTTTTTTCTCCAAACATCTAGCTTATTTTGTTTGCATGGGCCCTGTGGTTGACAAATCAGACCTATCTTCTCATCTACCAACCATTCGCATCGCTTGGTTTTCTGTTGTTTCATTCCCACTTAAGGAATAAAGAAGGAGACAGCAACACTTCAGTCTACCTCAGCAGAAGTTGTTCATACCAGCTCCTCAACTTCTCGATGTTTTTTCAGAAGTTACAACAAAAAGTTATGTGGTGCTGATGCTGGTGACGCCATAATGCATTGTTATATGCCAGTTAATTAAGCCAACTGGCATTGTGTCTAACAACAAGAAAGTGTTTGCTTTTTACTTCTTAAAAAAAGTGGATAAAGGTTAGAGACCATTAACTTGAAAGAAGACAGAAAACCCCTCTGTCATTCAACCAATTTAGCAAAGGCTAATGCTGGTTACTAGGCAGCAGTAAGAATACTGCTGCAGAAAAGTCTATTAAGAGCAGACAGTTCAGTCTTACAAAACATATGCACCCATTATATGCAAATATAAATACCTACATATACATTTAAAGATGCACATCAGCATATGTTTAGAATTTTTAAAATCCAGGAGTTTTATATACCAGGAGTTTTAGTGGCAGTAGACTTCTTTTTTTCTGGCTTCAGCTCCTCTGCGTCTACTGCTCTGAGATCCTCATCATCCTGCATTTCTGTTTCCATAGCTGCATCTTCAGAATCTCCCTCTTCCTTTTCTTCAAGAGGCATAATAGGTTTCTCTTGCTCCTTGCTAGCTACATCTGTGTAAAGGCAACAATACTTACTAAGGGGAAAGAGGAAGGAAAAGCACTGAGGTTGCAAAAAACCATTACATTCTGAGGCCACTGCTTATCAGGTTTAGTGAACTTTTAGAGGAGATCTGAGATATTGTCTCAAACCTCAGTTTTATATTCACTGTGCTGTGCCATGTTGTGTCAATGAACTATTGCCCTGAAAACCTGATGAATAAGATAGACTAATAACTTTAATAGAAAGCAATTTATTTAATTAAATTTAGATTAGAGGAATATTTTTAAAGAGAGATCAGTTTGTTTTACACAGAATAAAGAACCAGTTGTGTTAACCTAAATACTTTGCATGTGTGGTAGCAGTTTGGGCTTCAAAATAATTGAGGTAAGATTTGGAAAGAACATATTTTAAATATGTTTATTAAACTAAAATCCGTTTTTATGAGTCAATTCAGTCTTTTCAAAAGCGTTATCGCTAGTTTGAACCTGATTGCCAAAGAGTAGCGTTTATTGTAGTGAAATGGTGCTACATCTTAAACCAAAGCAAGGATTGTTCAACATAACTTTAAAAAACATACTGGGAAAAACTACAGTAAATAGGAGCGCTTCAGGATTTGATTCTGCAATGACAACTCTTTACACCCAGAAATACCACCGTACCATACGTCTGTGCATCATAGTGTTCGGAGCCTTCTTTAATATGTTCAAATGCATCAGCCTCCTCCACATTTTGTTCAGGCTGAGTTGCATTCTGCTTTGCTTCACTGTTGGATTCTATGGTTTTTAGTCGCTTGTGAACATGTTCGTTGTGATCTCCCATTGAGCGCTCATTGTCTGCCTGACCAGGTTTCCTCTTGAAACTCTGAAAAAGAACAAATTAACACTGTGAACTTCAAGTGAGATGCAACCAAACACCGATTAAACAAGAGTTCTAACACAGAGAAACTGACTCCTGCCTACTTGCTGGCTAATATTAAAACATTTAAATTAAAAAAAACCAAACAAAACCCAGCAAAAACGCCACACAAACAAAAAAAAAACCCCAAACCATCCAATCAACAAAACCAAACAAGCAAACAGACCCCCCTCCCCCAAACAACCGAAGAGATGAACCTGAGTATTTTTTCTGCTTTGCTTCTGAGAAGCCATCCGGGCCATGCGTGTGGATTCATGGCCTTCTGATTGATTTGCACTTGAAGCTCCACTTCCATATTCCTGAGACACCAAAAAAATTGCAATGGTAATCAAGAAGGGATTTAGCAACTGTTGTAGACAAATTTGAGAAGTTAAACTGCAGTGCTATGCTGCCTTCTATTGTGAGTGATGAACAGCTCACAACTGCAAGTATCATTCTTGTGGAGAGCAGACAATACAGTTCTACAGCTCAGCAATTAGCCTAAACTCACCACACAGTTTTCACTGCTACTGAAGGTATCTACATGGTCTTAATTCTTTTTCTGTGAATTTATAATTGGTGTTCTAAAAATGGAATCTTAGACACAAGTCTTAAAAACATGGCAGCAATTCCTTGATTGTAACTCGAAAACATATTCACAAGTTCAGCATTTTTAACGGGGACACTTCCATGTAATTCACCTCTTTAGACTGGTCTCTTTCTGAAGCCTCTCCAGCCAGCTCAACAGCACTGTCACTCTGCAAGTTTTCCTGCCCAGTCTGCCCTTGCGTTTCATGCTCCATTCTTTCCTCAGGCTCAGGGATCTGTTCATCCAGCTCCGAATTATCTTCACCCTCTTCTTCCTGAAATAACATCAGTTTATTTTAGCATTCTAAAAAACATTGTGAAACAGAAGGCCGAGGAGGCAACAGGAACACAGACTACAGAAATACACCAGTTAAACAGTAAGCACATCTCTCTTATCTTGATGAAGATTTTTACTAACATTACACGTACTCAATGTCAAATTTGTTGCAGAGTATCATAGATTACATCCACCTCTTACGTCTTGTATAAGGTAATTAAAAAGAAGAAAATCAGGCTTTTATTTATTACTCTCTACCTGAGGTTGAAGGCCTTGGTCAGCAGCAGGAA
>NW_009258727.1:119804-184961 GCF_000687185.1 Egretta garzetta
CAGAAATTCCCTTATCTTCAGCAGACTCATTTTTTTCCTCATCAGGTCCTTGTGACTCTTGTTCTTCTGCTGCATCCTCAGCATTCCCTGCATTTTCTTCCTGATCATCAGCATCTTTGTCCCCTTCATCTTCCTTGTCCTCTTTATCTTCAGAAACACCTTCTTCATCTGGTTCTGCATCTTGATCATCTCTTTCTGTCTCACCAGTATCCTCTTCATTCTGTTCTTCTGTCTTCTCTGCCTCATTTAAATCAACAGGTTTCTCATCTACCTCAAAAGCATTCTCTTCTTCTGCATTAAAAAAATCAGAAAGGTATACAAAACTTTCAGTGAAGTACAGAGACGGTGAATACTACAGATACTTGGGAAACTGTCCAGCCTACCAAAAAAATCTTCAAGAAAATACTGAGAATTCTATACATAGAATCTATGATTGCCTATAGCAGATAATTTCTTTAAGTCACAATTGGCTTGTAACTAACAATACAGCAGGATGAATTCCTATTAACTTCCTCCAACCTAATATTCTTGAAAATCAGTTGACTTTGAGTGCAAATGCTTGTAAGTATCACAGAAAAAAAGAAAACAAAAAAAACCCAAAACAAAACACAAAAGCAACTGCACAATGAAATAAGGAGCTTCTGGCATAAATTAGGGTGTATCACTTGGATAACACAAGAAAGCCTGCTCCACAGTGTGCGTGAAAGGGAGGTAAAGGAAAATGCTGTAATGTTAAGTTCTTATCTGGCATGCATTTGGTATCTTGTCATTTTGCTACACAGAAGGGAATTTGCAGCTTCTTGTTATACAGAATCCTACCACCACGTCTCTTCTTTCTCTAGAGAAAAAAATCTCATTATCTAACTGTTCCTCTCTTTCCATCTGGGAATCTGTACAGAGATCGTCAGCTGTACCTCCATCTTCCTCCTCCTCATCACTCTTCTCATCATTCTCCAGGTTCAAATTATCAGGAAGGTCCAAAGGTTCAACTTCAGTCTGCTTTTCTTGCTGGCCATGATAAGGATCTACTTCATTCTCATCATACTCACGCTGCCAGCAAAAGAATGGGCAGGGAAAAAAAATAACAGGTATGTAATAAGTGGGAGGAAAAGCAAAGATGACAGATAAGATACTACTAAATTCTCTAGGACACAGAAATACTGGATACAATATTACATTCCCATCAGTTAAAAATGGATTTCCAGTGGTACGCATCCTTATGTATAAATAGCAGAAAAAGATTAATTTCAGCAAATGCATTTGCATAAATTGTTACTACTTCAAAACAGCATGTTTTGTGTTCAGAATCAAATTTTCCTAGCTGAAAGACTCTGAACAGAATCTGCACTCTTGCAGGTGGTAAATGCATTCTTGCATACTACGCAGAATTTTCAAGCACAGTGTATACAGAGTCTCGGGATGAATCCCACTGACTTCAGATGTTTCTGTCGCTAAACACAACAGAATAAAAACTTTTAAGCTTTGACCACCAAAACATCAATTCAGCATACAGCCTGTTTTGGCAGTCGTGACAAGTTCAGGTTAGTGCAAACAAAAATTCTTTCTGGATTATGGATGAGAAAATATACATATGTTATAATGGATGCAATATGGTTTATTTTTAACTCTGAAACTAAATTTTTCAGTGCACTTCACTACTAAATAAAGAGCATCTCAGTCTCTCAGAACCACATGACGTGAGGAACAGGATACGGTTTAACAGCAAGATACTCTATGTAGTCCAAATAATTTTTACCTCATCAATTTGTTCATGGATTTTCTCTTTGTTTCCACCGTCCTCTTCCTGTTGCTCAATTTCCTCATCCTTGGGAGGCTGTTTTTTATTATCCTTGTTTCCAGTGCCCAAATTATCATCTTTTGCAACAAGCTCTGAATCCTCCTATTAACCAACAAATTCACAAGAAACTCAATTATGCTACCTGTTTCTCAAAGTCTGAGTGACAAGACATCATCTCCTACAGAAAAAAAGACAACACTAAAAAACTTGTGATATTCTCAAATTATCCCTTTTCAAGACCAAGAGCTATGCAAGAGTTCACAGTCTAGTTCACAACATTAACAGAGTTTAATTCCTTTGACATTCTTCTTCCCATTCCTTTTCTCTTTACCTCATCCATTCCTGGTCCAGTTTCTTCTGTTTTACTACTAGCATCTTCATCATCATCATCATCTTCATCTCCCCAGAGCCTCTCATCCAGTTTTTCATCAGCTTCAGCATTATCAAGATTTCCCATCTGCTTATCCAGCTCCTCCTCTTCATCTGAATCTCCATCATTTTCTGTGTAAGTTCAGAATGTATTTCAGTACAGAAGAGATCAAGCTAACTTTTTTGTTAACCTCAGAAACAAACGAGCAGTCATACTTAGCACCTTCATTTCATCACCCTGTGCAGTTAATTAAGAGCTGTGGAAAAAGACACACATGCACTAACACCCAGAAGAGCAGGTTCCTAATTATGTGGTTCAGAGTGTTCTCTTGGACATACGGGACGCACACTGCATTCTCAGACTAACAAGTCCCAGGTACAAAACTTGGATAATTTCAACTCTCTATTCCTTATCCTCTCCATCCTCCATTTTCAAAATGTTTTGGCATTACTGGGAGGGGGAAGGTCCATTCCACTTTAGCTGTTTATTAGTTTGGGAATTTCCCTTCTTGTGTGGATGAACTTATTCTTGGCATTTTGTCAGAGATTTTAAAGTAGATTAACACTACCATAATTTATAAGCCACATTCATTTCAGATGTTCCTTTAAAGTGAATCACAGAATCATGGAATACCAGGTTGGAAGGGACCTCAAGGATCGCCTGGTCCAACCTTTCTAGGCAAGAGCACAGTCTAAACAAGATGGCCCAGCACCCTGTCCAGCTGCATCTTGAAAGTGTCCAATGTGGTGGAGTCAAGCACTGCCCCCCTGGGAAGATTATTCCAATGGCTGACTGTTCTCATTGTGAAAAAGATCTTCCTCTCTGCTACCTTTTGGGCTAGTAGCAACTTGAATTAATCTACCAAATGTTGCTATTTTTTCCATTTTAAAAAGGTAAAGTTAAATTTTTTTCATTGCTTAGAAGTTAGCAATAGCTTCATTAGTCATGTTTTGAAGTTAACTACAGCCACATTCCCAAGTATTCTGTTGATCTTCAACAGCTCCGCAGTCAGTGACTAATTTTAAACTGCATCTATAGGCCAGTTCACAATAGGAAGAAAGACTCGTCTCCCTTCATTCCAAAACGATCAGAGTTCAAGAAGAGAGAAAGTGTTTTCTTTGTTCACTTCTTAGCATTCATATTAATATTTCTTAGTATTCATATACAAAATGGCCCTACTCTGTTGTTGAACACTGACTTTTCAGTACATGCTTAGTTACATAAAAGTATCAATCACTATTGGATTGATCTGTAACATTTTCTCTTAAGTTTGCCACAGTGGAAGGACCAAACCTTTTTTCTCCTGTTCTCCATCATGCATTTTTCCTTCAAAGTCTTCTGACATTTCAATTGCATTGTCTTCTCCTTCAATGTCTGGTTTAGAATCTTGATCCTCTTTCTCCTTCTCTTCACCCTTTTGAAAACTGTCTTCTATCTGAATTATTGGTAAAACCAAAAATTACATTGGAACTTGCCTATATATTAAAGCTTACTTAAAGTACCACATCAATATTTATAAGCTTATATGCAAAGACAAAAGCCAACCTAAACAGGAGACTGAAGGTAACTTCACGTTTTGTTTACCCGAAACATTCACAACACGGGATTTCAAGGGATTTTTCAGTTTTACTTGATTTAAACAAGACCAACCCCAAACACTTGCCTGATCTTCACTTTCTATTTTGTCGCTCACATCCTTCTTGCCTTCCCCATCTCCAATACCACCATCCTCGTAATCATGAAACTGTGTTGCTCCCTCCCCAGCTTCATCTTCAAGTAATTCTTTTGGCAGACAAAACCCCTACAAAGGCAAACAGAAACCCAAAACTTTCGACATTAGTAAGTACATCTTTCAGCTTAGTTTCTGCTTAAGACTTTTTTTCTACATTTAATATATGTTTACAATACATCCGTTGTTACCTCCAATAACTTACCTTTTGGGCAAGCTCTGTAAAAATGCTAGTTAGAACAGAAAGCAATTTTCCAGTACTCCTGTGAGATGCCAGTGAAACAGTGAGGTAGAACAGGATAAGGTCTGAATACTTGCAGAGCATGGGCTTTAGACGCACCAGCAAATAGCAGGACTGGTTGAAGACCTGCAGTTAAAACCAGAGAACAGCTGTCAAACATGATTACGTGTGTACCGAGATGCACCTCAGAGAGAGCAGTGATAGAGACTGAAAACAGATGCTCAAACTGGAAATAGCAATAGGCGAGTTTAAATACAGTTTCTAAAGTTTCCGGAGGTTTTTCTAGATTTTTACAAAAACTAAAACTTTTCCTTCTTAAAGGAACATCTGGGTTTTGCACTACAGAAGAGAATCCATATTTGGCCACAATTTCTCACATGCTTCTAGTTCTAAGGTATTGGACAATAAGAAGCAATGCATGTTAAACCACCAAAGTTCAAAATTTCCAAATCTTTTGAGACCCTTAAGCCAAAAACCATTGAGAACAACAGTTTTACCTTATGTTTATCTGAAGTGTAATCTTCCCCATAAGATTTCAGGTTCTCCAGGAGTTCTGAAACAGCTAAAACTGCTTTCTGCACATGCAAAGAATCCAAATCAGCAGAGAGACCTTCATCCAAAAGCTTAGTTATATGTCCAGCTTTAATCACGTCAAATGAGGCTGCATCCTCTTTGTTTGAAATACATAAAAAATATGGAAATCAAGTCAGACACTCTAAAAATGTTATAGCAAGCAATCTAGAAAGAAATATCCATCCTATCTATTTAAATAGACAACCTCTATTAAAATGGCAATTTCCTTAAGGAATTTTTAGGTTTTCATAGTTTAAACTCTCCTCCTCCCCCGTAAGTAAATTAACAAACTTACCATTTTCCTCTGGAGACTTTTCTTCCTCCTTCCCATCTTCCTGTTTTCTCTCTACCAAACACTGGATGGCATAGAGGACAACACGGATAACAGTTTCCACTTTTGCTGAGAAGTGCTCCATAAATTCTTCATCTGACTGTTGATTTCCTTTTGAACCATAACACAGGCAGGTTTACATAGAAACACATTACATTACAGGTTACTGTTTCTCCTATGCAAGGAGCATGATAAACACTACGCAATTTTTACTACATAGTTCTACTAAAATCTCCTTGCTAATCATGACCTGCAACTATGGTGTAAGATCTGTCATCCACAGTGACTAAGGGGGGGAAAAAATATTAACGCAGAAATTAAGTCTGGACTAAATATTGCAAGTTTGAATTTCATCAAGTGTTTCTGGATATTGGAATGAACTTGGAGACATCTTCTGCAATAACCAAACTAATGAATTCTTACATCTTTAGCTAAATTACAAAACAGGCAGAGAAGAATTGTCCTTACCACTGCAGTTCGACATGGAAGCAAGAAGCTGTGTTCTCCAGGCTGTGAAATCTGTAGATGTGTTATTAACTTCTTCTTGTATATACTTTAGGCTCTTGATTAGGGTAATCTGATTTGCAGCTTGCCTGTCTTCCCCATTTGGAAGAAACAGGGACTCTATGCCTTGTAACTGAGCGGAGACTTCAAGCAAACAACTCACAGCTGATGTGCAAACTTCAAAATCTCTCCTGCAACAAGAAATACCATAATGCTGAAAGAACAAACAATTCAATTTAAGATTAAACCTTTTCTTGGGGCACGGGTGAGGGGGAGGCAGCTGATCTCCATCTTGAACTAAGTAAAAAGTTTGGCAACAGCAGATATGCCAACTTATACTCACATTATTTCAAGTGGAGAGAAAATGAGAGGATGATGATTATTATTATTAAATTGGCTACAGATTTCTTTTTGAAATAAAAAATCCGTCATTAAATTGACATTTGAAATTCACTTCATTAAGTAAGGAGCTATGGAGATGAAATCCCAGGAGACCAAAGACAAACTGAGAAGCTGAGATGGATCAATTTTTTCCTGACTTCTCAGGGGAGTGGGAGAAGACACACATCTGTTTAAAAAGCTAGGCATTGCATTTTCAAGAAGAATTAATGGAAACAAGCTTCAAGATCACCTGACCACACTCTTCAAGATATGCATAGGCAAACATGTTCAACATGACTTCACGCATCTTGTATACATATAAAACAGAGAGATTCAGTTTCATGCATGTGTAGAACTCACCAGCAATACAACGAAGTCTCACATGGCTGTTGTCGTATTTTGTCCACTTCTGCTTTCATTGCCTTCACATTTGCCAGCATTGCAGTCAACTGTGTAGCTAACTGCAGCCATAACTGATCCTTATTTCGCATCCTGCAGCCAGGAGGCAGTTGCTCAATTGTTAATGGAGACAGGTATTTTAGCTCTGAGGGAATTCGGTCAGGTATTCCCATAAAAACACTTCCCATTTCAGGTCCTGAACTCTGAAAACTGTTGGGTTTGACATCTGTCCTTTCATTGTCACTGCACTTCGTTAACTCTTCTTTTGGACAGCATTGTATAAACCAAGACAGCTCCTCGAGAACCATGACGCACTGCATGGAAAGTTGCTGCAACTTGTCAGTCCAGTGCTGAATACCGTCTTGAGGAGGAAATGCTACATTATATTCTCTGTCAGCAGTCAACCTAGAATCCATCTCTTGTATGCAACTCAGGAGGTTCCTAGTTAAGAAGAAAGGAGGAAAAGTTACAATCACTGAGTTTTACATTATACCTTCCATTTAAAAGCTCAGCCTTCAGACTAAATTCCTAAAAGATCTAAAGTTTAGATAAAGTTTGACTTCCACCGAGTCCGTATCTTCTGGAAAAACTGAAATTATAGTATTTTCTTTAAAAAAGTTTTGTTTAATCAGTGAATTTTTCTCTCCATTGCATGTTTGAGTTGTCCTGAAAACCAGGCTTTGTGAGATTTCTCAGAATCTACATCATCTTTTCAAACAATCCTTAAACGCCTGGCCTGATACTCAAATATTGTTCATTCTCCTCCATTATAAAAGCAAATTAGATTCTAACACACCTCCAGTGTCTAAAGTGCTGTGTAACAGTCAGCTCATTACAAATGATTAATCTGATTTGGAATGAAAGTCACAGCAAGACAGATAAGTGTCTTAGAAGTTTTACTATTCCTGCAACTGTAAAGTTGAAGAGTTTGTGGTTTGGGTTTTTGTTTGTTTTTCCAAGTTTCCTACAGTTAATAGAAATTTTGCACCAGTCATCTCCAGTCTAGATTTCCTTCCTTGTACAAAGGAAATAGCTCCTGACCTAACTTCAAAAAGTTTTATGGATTACATTAGTCATGAGCTCAAATATGCAGAACAGTGGAGTTTGCAGTGAAACTGATCAGCCAAGTGACAGAGAGAAAAATCACATGAAGTAAAAAAGATTTCCTATATGCTTTTCCTTTTACAGTTTTGACAGAAGATCTAGTATCTCCCACCTTTCTAGAATTTTTCTTTGTCAGCTTTTTGAGGTTTTTTCATTTTGGCTCAAAGTGCCATCCAGATCATTTATTTGCTCCACATCAAACCAAGGACTTAAACACAGGCAAAACTTGGGCCAATACCCAAATGAGAGAGGTTTAACAATCTATAGGTTTAACAGTTCAACTGTGTAATTAACTACAGTAATTATTTCATGGTCTTTATGTATGCCTAACTTGTTTTCCCAAATTGTTTTGATTCCAAAATACTGGCTGCAATGACAGGATAAACAACATCTAACCCTTTTATTTTGCACCCCACATCTTTTCTATCTAGGCTTAATTGAGGGGAGGAGAGAAATGGATAATTAGAGGGAAGAATTTTATTTTCTTCTACCTTATTTTCCATCTTTCTGAACTGAATTGCTTACTGTCAAACTCCTTGCCAACGTTTGAACGCTCAAAAATGCAAGATACCTCAGTGAGATCCACTGTTCTGTCAATGCAGTAAGAGATCGCCTCTGTCTGACAAGCAGCTGCATGAGGTGTGCAGTGAACCCTTTGCATCGTTCAATGCTACCAAGTCCAATATCCTAAAGAAAAGATATACAGAAAGAGTGGGAGGGAACAGTTAGATGAATAAGCAGACAACAACGTTCTCTGTGCTCCCATTTCATTTCACTGAGCAGGCTGAAAGGTTATGGTTTAATTGAACGAGTCTTAAAATGCAGACAAAAATTGTAGTTATTACAGTTTCCCCCATCTTCATTTTTCTGCATCTTCCATATATCCTGTTTACAAATTTGATTTTCAAGTAGCTTCTGCAGCAACAGTCATATTAAAATTGCACTCCACTGCAGCAATTCTTACTAGGAATTTAGTTCCAATAGTACAGCTATCTTACATAAATGATGATTAAAATCTGAAGAGATACCAGCCTAAATTTTTTACATTCATGACCACTACTAAAACCACTTCCACAATTCATTTGACCAGATTTACTGACAATTACTTTCACTACTTTCATTGGAAGGGATCCCATTTTAAAGTTTAGAATAAATATTCACAACACAGAGCAAAGCCGATTAGAGCTGTGTTCCATTATTTGTGACCATTAGCAGCTATGACGTTTGACCAGATCATGTTGTAAAACAAGGGGTGAAGCATGGTGAGAGGAAGATCAGCTGGAAGACATCCCTTTTTCCTGGAATACTGGAAAAGTGCTACTGATTTGGCAGAGCTCATTTGTTCCCTCCACTGATTTTAGACCAATTTTTAAGCAAAGAAATACATCAGCATTTTTTGTGTTAGACACAGGTTCCCAGTTACGCCCAATTCAGTTCATTATTCAGTTATGACCAATTATAAATCTCAACTGATTTTTTTCATGAGCACGAACTAATACTGGTTTTGCTTTCCTAACAAGTTTTGATTCATCATTTTGGTAGTTTCCTTCATGCACAAAAAGTAGCAATTTGAGATCTGTTGGGATGAAAGATACTCTACATTGAACAGATCAACTTAGTTCACTAAACTGATATTGTTAAACATAAAACAACAGGTTTTAAAATGCTGCATTTAACGATTGATTCCAATATATCATATTTCATATCATATTACAGAACATAGCATTATTTCACATCACCTTTTTACTACTACAAAATTTCAGTCCAAGCTGATAAAATAAGGTTAAGAGAAGTAGGATTTCTATTTTTACTTCAATGTTTTTACCTTGGCAGGTGCTAACAATGCTGTCTGAAGTCTAGAGTGGCGTGCCAGTGACCGATAGAAGTACTTCTGGCATCCATCCCAGGCAGAAGAAATCTCTGTCAGCAACCTGACAGAGCACAAAAAAAACCAAACAAACAAACAAAAAAAAAAAAAAAAAGAGTCTGGTATTAGAAAGCTAGATATAATTTCAGTACCTCAAAACACTGGAACCACCAGGTCAGCTCTTCAACCTAACAAATTTGCTTACAATTTGTTATTTTGCAAATGCATCTATCTTGTAATTCTTTATTTTCTCCACAAGCATTCTAGTCTTAAGAAAACATTTAATTTTTAAAATAAACTCGAAGGAAACTAAGCAATAGCAGCAAAATCTCTATTTTGAATATCATTTAGCACTTAAATAGAGATTTTTTTTTTTTTTTCTTTCCCCCATGCAGCTAAATCCAGCTTGACAGGGAAGCCTTTATTTTGGCCTTGATGAAAGATATTATAAACTAAACCCTTACATCTGAGAAGGACAATAACCAGCATGTCCCGATGACAAAAATCACTTGCTGCCAGAAAAACAACAGGAAAAACATCTGAAGGAACATCTTTCCTCTAGGTAAGTTTTTCCAGAAATGCCCACTTTGAAGTCTTACATATTTTCTCCTGACATAACCCATTATTCAATGGAGACAAAACAATTAAGTAATCCCTGTAAATTGCAACTCATCTTTAATAAAATCATTAATAGTCTACATTCTAATATGATACTAGGAAAGCATCCCAGACAAAGCTGGATGGCGGAGGACTAACTGAATTTTAATTCACAGAAACAATGAAACTGAGGGTAGAGTTGTTAGAAGCGCAAATTAAAAAAAACAAAACAAAACCAAAAAACAAAAAAAACCACACACCCTTGCTCATTTGTATGTACCACTACAGTATGCACAGGATTTTCAAATTGAGAAGTAATGGGAGGAAGGGAAGAGCATATATAAAATTCTAAATTAATTACAGTCCAGAAACTCCAGTCTAGATCCACATGCAGTAAATTCTATATAATATAGCTACAATTCATACAATCTAATGGTTAGAAATACCATGTACTTACGTGGCATCCAGTTCATGTGTACAATTTACCACACCTAATGCACTACGTAAGTCCAGTGGACGTAGGTAGAGTATTTCACGATAGTCTTTTGAACGGGACCAAGAAATACCTTTCCGGTATGACAAACCTGGAATGACATTTGAACACACATCCTTTTATGCTCTCATTCTTCTGTATGAAAAATGTCACTCATACAGTTGGTATTAAGATATAAAATCTTCTCATGTAGTTGTTTTTTCCTGATGCTGTCTGATTTTGACAAGTCTTCGAACATGCTACAAGTTTGTAGTGTAAGAACACATTGTAGCTTAAGCTAGCATCAGCTGAACATAGCTGAAGAACACAGCCAAAATTTAAAAAAAAAAAACAAACAAACAAAAAACAACATAGACCTGAGTGTATAAAGGAGGTTGGTGGTCAGCTGAACATAGCTGAAGAACACAGCCGAAATTAAAAAAAAAAACAAACAAAAACCAACATAGACCTGAGTGTATAAAGGAGGTTGGTGGTGGTGGCCAAGACAAAAAAAAAAAACCCAGAAAGCCTTGAACCTGTAGGCAGGCTACAGCCTGAGAGAGTTACAGCTATGTAGTTCCAAAATTCAGTCTTAAGAGTGTTATTTTAGCTATTTTTAAAACTGGATTAAATATGCTCATTCCTCTCAAGGCAATAAAAAATGCTCCTTTGGAAGTATCTTGAAGATAAGCAGAGCCTGTAAGAAATACTCATTAGCGATTTAGGTTATGTTGCCATTTTTCCAAACAAAATGGAGAACAAGTCTTAAGAGCAACACTTTTCACTGCTCCTGGTCCTTTAAGAAAGTTACAGATCATCACTTCATTTTTAAGACATGAAAAGGCTGATGAACGAGAAAGGTAAATGTGTCACCTGAAATCAAAGACAGAGCCCTGTAAAGAATTCAAAACCCATGTGTTAATTAAATTATCACAGTATGTCATTCCTCCAGCACAAACTTCACAGGGCAGCAATGGCAGATATTCCTTTGACACCAGTGGGTGCAAAAAATGCCAAACACAGGAGAAGTGTGTGTGCTGGAAACCTCCCACTTAGATTCATCTGTGTCTGTAGTCATCTAAATACAAAAGAACCTTAGTCTCCTGGGAACTATTTATTCAGTACACACATCAACTCATTTAAGTAGCATAAACTACAGACACTCAAAACTACAACCGAAGCCTCTTCCCACCTCCCAGAAAGCATTTAGGATGTTTTTGTTTTCATTTACTTTTCAAGTGCTGTGACACTTTGAGTTAGTTTGTTGTCAAAATCATGCCTTCTTGGAAACCTTAACTTCATGCTTCCAAGCTTCTTTCTGCAACCGGGAGGAAAAGACCCATAGAGGGGGTTGTTTTGTTTTGTTTTTTCCTTTTGAGAGAGGTTCTTGGGATCACTGCAGGCCAGAAACTATGGCTTCTAAGAGAAGCATCAAAACCCTAAACTCTCTTCAAAAAAGAAGAAAAAACCTGGCAGTTACATTAATTTCTAATTCTGCCTAAGACTTAGCAGAATGCCATCAGGCAGCTGTTTATTTAACAAGACTGCTTACTTCTGCTGGTTTCTAAACCGCTCAGTGACTAAGAACAGTTCGTGAATAATTTAACATAACACCAAAGGAAAAGGCAACAATTAATGGTTTGGGCAGGTCCTTTACCTTAAGACTAGCAAAGGGAGCAAGGGAGACTGGGCTGCTGAACAGGGTGACTCCAACAATTCCCATCAATAGACCATTCTGTCTCCATTGGCTCAACCACACCTCTACCAGTCTGATCTCTGCCAGTCTGTTAATCAAGAGGTGGGCTCTCATTCTAATGAGCTAACTTCATTTCTGTTCTGGATCAGATAATGGATGCAAGATAATGAGCTTCCTTCTTGTTTCTAAAAGCTAGGCAGTGACTTCTGACTGGAGATGAAGTAGAGTTCTGCTTCAGAAAAGCTACTGTTGTGCATCTAATGGAATTAAGAAGAATAGAGAGTGTTTGAAAGGGCTAACACACCAGGCCTCATAGTCAACAGACAAAAGAAAGAGAGACTTAAATGCTTCTACATATTAGTAGGTCACTGACTTCAAGAACATAGTATTACGGTGGGTTTAGATGTATTGGCAAAAATAGTAAAATGCTTAAGAACTTTGTACTTGTAAACCAAACACATTTTTAGTCAAAGCTCACCTGTTTTAGCAAGGCTTTTAAAGAGATCTGACAAAGCCCGTTGCTTTTGCATCTGAATATGCTTTGCCTCTGATTTCTGCTTCTCCTTATCCGCTGTCTGATCAAATGTTAAATTTTGCAGTTCAGCTACAGAAACAATTATATCACCTGTATAGAAGACAGCAGGGAAAAGTAAGAGATGTGGAAATTTAACATACACAAAGCAGCCATGGGAAGGTAAGTCTGGGAAGGAAACTATGTATCTACACTTTTCCCCCCGATTTGTTCCATTTACATTACAGAGGTCAATAGAGAAGTCACAAGAATACTTAACCTGTGAACTGGTCAAGATTTTCCACTAGACTTAAGAAAGAATTATTTTCTGTAACTGTTGTACACATTTTCTTCATTTTTTTAGTAAGCTTAGGCAGACGATACTGAAGAGATTCTGTATGAAACGTAATGCCATCCTGGCATTCTTCCGGGAGTGCCCCCTGAGAAAAAAAAAGATGAAAGAAACAGTCCAGTTATACACACACACACTCAAAGCTGCTTTATTTGACCATTAAGAGCAAATTGCTGCAAAAACAAGTGCTAAATTCTGCATTCATCTAAAACCCCAAAACATGCCCACATGATCCTTTGAACAGTTCAGCACCAACACTTGAGGAAAATCACAACATATGCATGTCAGGCATACATTAGTTTTGAAAACAGCCAAACAAATGGAAAATTGCCGTGATCCTACTCTCTTAGGTGTTTTGTCATGACCTCTTTCATAGAGGTTATTGCTGCTTCAGGTCAGCTTCCTCAGCCTTCCAAGCTCAAAGGCACATTAACCTAAATCACTAACACCTTCAGGGCACTGGATAAGAACCCCATCTTACTTTCCACTAGACACAAATGTAACTGCACTGCTAAAGAACAAACAGTATGCAAATAGGAATTATGAAATAACAGAAGTAATACCCCAGCATGTGCAAAGTTAATCCCTAGGTTTTGTTCAATTTAGTTTGCATGCATCTTGTTTAAGGAATGAAGACAGCCTGAAACTACAGTGAAACCAACAACCCTGTTAACTATCAGTAACAGGCTTTCAAACAAACAAACAAACCACCAACCAACAAACCAAACCCACAACCAAACACATTAGATTTGCATCAGATTTCTGCCTCCTCACTCCACCCACCTGACTGACAAGAGCAAGATCAGCCACCTGGTCTGAAGAAACTGAACAAAGCCTTGGAAGCCGAGACTGAGTGTTTCCCACTCAGCCCCAAATTCTGGTGACTTAACGATTGTCTCTTTGCATTTTATTAATAAAAACATATGGATGTGAGTAGGAATCTACTTCAGGAAGAAAATTAGTTGAGTTCCTCTTCGAGCTGGACAACTTAGAGACACATTAAACTGAGGCACTGCGGAGCAGGATTTACCACATATTGGCGAGTCCAAGGCAATGTTGGCAGTACACAAGCTATCACCCAACAGCAAGTATATGACAAAGTAGTGCATTCCCCTATCAAGATTCAAGCTCAAAGTAATTTTATATGTAATCAGAGCTTACATACACCCAAATCCTACAGCTACATGATCATTTGTCTGGGTCCTTGTTTAGAAAAACAAGGGTGGTAATTTCAACTCCTAGTCCATATTACTGCACAAGTAAGGAAGTAACAAATTGCTGCAGACAATATGCAAGCAACTTGGAGATTAAACATGTAAGCGCCATCATCTCTATACTGGAGCAGATATATTGTGCCAAATCAATACAGAATATGCTTGTCTTTCTAATCTGCATGCCCACCCATCTGCAGTGTTTCATAACACTGAACACAAGTAAGACCAAAAAGTTGATGATATATTCAACAGATTTGACACTTACGTAAGATTTTTCTGCATAAATCAGTGAAAAGCAACTTACAGATGAGACTGGAGAAAATATCCTTACCACACTTAGAATAAAGAATACAGTCACCTTGGCAACATCTGTTCTAGCAGACAGAATTTTTCTTAATGTGTTGTTTAGCCTCTGAACTTTGGTCTCTTGGTTCTCAGATTCTTCCTGCTTTTCCAAGCAGTCCAGCTGCTCTTCCTTCCCAATTTCCACCAAGGCAGGTCGACATGGCTCATTCAGAACAACTTCAAACTTCTTCATGAATTTAAAGAGTGTCCTAATTACCAAAGGCAAGCAAAAGTATTACTGGGTTTTATAATCCTGGAAGTCTCTCAGCTGCTGGAAATAAACGTTTCCACTGTGTTATGAGCAGAAGAAACATTCTGGCATTCAAATTAACATCATAGAGAAATCATCTAGAAGGAAGGTCCTAAATATGGAGCTTCATTCCAAGCTCTGAGTTACCTGCGTATTTTTTCAACTGATTGTTTTATAGCCCAGAAGCTGACGTCATTCCACTTTGAAATTTTCACAAATTCCTATTAGGAAAACAAATAATCAATGGGATTACTTATATAAATGCAATTAAGTATTTGCATATAAAAGATGATCTTTAAAGCTAATCAGCTATCATGACCTGGCAGTCTTAAAATGCAAGATATTTTAGTAAGCAAGCAAACTATTGCATAGGCATCTTACTGTATTAATAGATGTATTTACACTAAAACTGCTGCATAGCCAAATGTTGTGAAATCTGAAAGGGGCTTCACTACCACCTAGAAACCTCCATGGCTGAATGGAACTGACTGACATTAAAGACTTCAACCAACCCCCCCACCTCAAAAATAAATTCTTGTCAAAGAATATGTGAAATACAGTAGGGATTTCAGTGGACAGAGCTATTGTATACAAATTCAAATAATACCTGCTTCCACTGATCCTTTGATTAGATCAATATATTGTCTGAGCAAAGTTTCCTTTTACCTTAAGTTCCTTTTCTATAGGTTGACGAAGTTCAGCGATTCTGGCCTCAACGCACTCTGAAAATTGCTTATAATAATTGTATAGGTTCCACAGAATGCTGCACAGAACATCTAGAAGGGACGGACAATAACAAGCTTCTTTTAAAACAGGATAGGTCTTCAGCATCAAGAAGAGAAATGCATCCACTTTTTTTTGTAATCATGAAGTTTAGCAACACCAAAAGATGGGGTAAACTGATCAACAGTATTCTTCATGAAAACAGGAAAACCAGCAGCATAGGCTTGTGTTGTATTTATGAGCTTAGCGATCTGTTTTGAAAGTCTTGAATACCTGATGGTCAGGTTGTTGAAAAGATGACTCAACCCATGTAATGCTAACAACTTACCCTTTTCTGCTACTTGAGGCATCAGCAAGACATGGCAGTGGAAAACCAGTAGTGCTTGAAGTCGTGCATGAAACTCTCCTAGTGTGGATCCTTCAATGAAAGCCTGTAGTGTGCTGACCAGTGTTTTCAGATCCATTTGCTCAGTTTCTGAACATTGCACCAGAAATTTAGAAGGAAAGGGGGAGAAAGCAAACAAAAATCTCTACATGAAAATTGTTGTCTATTCTTTGTAAACTTCAAATAAGTATCAGGTCTCTAATAGGAAAGTTCAAAACAAAATAGGGAGGGGGTGGGGGCAGAACTCTAATTTAACAATAAGTAAAACCAACAAACACCACACTAGAAGAACGGAAAGAGGACAAGAGAGGCAGCAGTAAGATAGCAACCGAGGAGACCAGCTACAGCTCCAATTTTAGAGTGCATCAAGTATTTAAAGAATACTTGCTATGCTCTATGAATGAAAGGCTTTTTTTGGTTATGATGACCCATTCTACAAATTAGTCACTGCCAGCTTCTTAACTCTTCAAAATCATGAAGACAGAAATAGATCTTAGAATAATCTGGTAGAGAATACAGTGTCTTTAGAGCACTACCTGTAGAAGACGACATACTGTCCACTTGGAGATGCAAAATAACCCAAGGTTATAAAGATCGTCAAGTAAATGCATTAAGTAGTCATGAGACTGGAATAACCTTGCCTCATGCCAGAGGATGCTACTTTCATCTTTACAATTCCATTAAATTTTGGGGAGGCAAGGGATGGAGAGCTATATTCTTTCCCCTGTTTTACATAATGTGAACACCTGCAGACAGATTTCCTAAAAACGGTATGTACCAAAACACACTTACTGTAAGAATTCTTTAGGCTTTATGCAGAATGTTAGAAGTAGTTCAGCTGGGATACGAATTATGCTTTGTGCAGTTAAAAAAATGAGGTGCCTTTTCCAGCTGCAGATGGAGGCCTCCTACCCTCCAAATCTGTTTGAAATGTTTTTACATGCATGACATACAGTTACCACAGTTCTACTTTATTTTGGATGCTTTTTACAGACATCTTTTTTCTTTACAACACCTACAATGCTGGCCCTATGAAAGACACAGGTGGTTCCAGAAATAAATACCAAGCAAAGTTCACTCTATATGGAAGACCCTATGAGGTCATGGAATTTACTGTAGGGCAAAGGGGACAAGAGCTACACCTGAAAGTGCGTTGTTAAACCCTAGCATTTAGGACCTTAATTATGCATCCTTAGTAAGTGCTGGAACTGCATCACACATTCATATAAGGACAGCACTTACCTTCTGTGTTTGCCTCTGTCTGTTCTTGAACATACTTCTCAATCATCTGATAGATTGAGAACCAGTGCTTTGTGGATTTCTCTACATGCTGCTTCATAATATTGTCCAAACTTACTGACCAGCAACTGGAAACAATAAGGAAGGGGAGAGAAGGGGGAAAAAAAAAAAAAAAGGCAAGAATATTGTGGGTAGTCTGGGCTCCAAAACAACATGAACTTTATCCTCTTTTTCTACTGAAGTAAAGGAAAATTTTACAGGGTGGAATAATCTGCACATATGCTTAGTGACACTAAGGGGTTTTTTTCCCCACATTGTTACTAGGACAGACAGACACACACACACACACACTTGTTCCATGATTAAGGCAATTCTGTATTGGAATGTGTCTCTGTAGAGAGACATAAGCTTACAATATCTAAGAAAAAGCAGTAGGGAAGGACAGTTCTTACTTCAACTCCAATCTACGCCACTGAATAATCAGTTGTGTGACCAAATCAAGATGTTTTCGCAAGGACAAAGCTCGACTAGCATTTTCCTCCCAGTCCTGAGGGGAAAAAAAAACAAACAACAAAAAACAACCACCCTTTATACAATACCAGAAATTAGTCTTTGCGTAGCAAGACTTATGCAGTACTCTGGATTACATTCCTACTCCTTAAACTTACAGCATGGAGCAAGTTCATTTCCCCAAATCCTGGCAAGCAGACAGCTTTCAGTTGTTTTTACCATGATACCAGTAAAAATAAGGAAACATAAACCAGAAAAAAAAAAGTTTCCCTGAGCTCTTTTCTTACCTGTGCCTTTGCAAGAAGAATTTCCAAGCCATTCAGGAACTTTGAGAGAGGACAAGAGAGTGGAAAACTCCGGATTCTGTCCATCACAACTAACAGCTGCAGAATAAAAAATAAACATTCAACCTTTAGTAACTGATCTTCAACAGAAGCAGTCATAAAGTTAGGCTAATTTGTATTAGCATAAGCCTCCTCTGCCAGAGATAAAAATAGGTGTTTTTTTTATTTTCAGCTGCTTCCTTCTTTTAGTATAATCTCACTAGTAGTTCAGTGAAGGCCAGTGCACTTGGGGAAAGGAGAACAAATGACCTAACACAAAGAGTTCCAATCAATTCTGAGTTTCTGTGTTACTCTAAGAAATACAACCTGAGGGCCACACAGGCCCCATAAGTGGGACCAAAGATATCCATTTTAAAGCACTATGAAAGAAAGCATTTTGGGGAAAAAACCAAACCATAAAAAAACCAAACCAGGAACCTGAACAGCAAAAGACCTCAAGAATCTTTGAGGTATGTCAGCTTGAAGATTGCTTAAAGCCGTAAGATCAGAGTAGGCAGTGAATACCACTTAACATTTCATAACTAAAATAGAACAGCTAATAACACCCAATACCTCTTAACAGGAAACATGTATGACTTTAAGACATCTGCATAAATAATAGAGACAACATCTAAGCAAGTGTATGCATGCACACGTCTATGCTTATCTATGCACATACTTACACACAAATGCAATTCTAAAATGCTCCAGTTTTCCCCAAACAGTTGTTGAGGTATCTTTACCTGCACAAGTACGGGATGCTCCGGCCATTCCTGCAGTAACCCATTTACTTCTTTAGCAAAATTATCAAGTACAGGTTGGCACTGTCGGACTTGCTGAATATTAGGATGTTGGTAAAAGTCATATGGGCCATCTTGCTGCAGCACAAGATCTGAAGTTAATTCCTCAAAAAAGGTATTGTGAAGAAGAGTGCTAACTAGAAGTTGGCTTCCCAAAAGACTATCATTCATTTCGGCACCTAGGAAGCAAGAAAAGTAAGACATCACAGAAGCTATTAATTCTTTTTTCAGCTGAATAGAAAAAGTTTTTTTTTTTTCCTGTTCCCAAGGCTTAGCACGTTATGTATTACAGGGATATAAGAATAGGCCATGCATAAGCAATGAGATGGGAGTATGGAAGAAGAGAGACATTATTAAAGTTTACATTCTCTATTTTATCAAATTTTCATATAAAAGCAAAATCAGCATCCTAAAGGTGTGCTGTGACCCTGTCAGAAGACCACAGTTCCTCTGTGCATAAATGCACATCAGGGAGATATTTACTACAAAATTAGTGGCAAGGCTCTGTGAAGAAGTAATCTGACACACACAAAAAAAAATCAGATATATGACACCTCAGGTATGAACACAAAAGTTACTGTAGAAAGAACAGCCCTGTTGTATTATTCCCAAGTTGTAATAATATTTTTTTCCTTCAACAGTTGGACTTGATGATCTTAAAAGTCTTTTCCAACCTAAACAGTTCTATGATCTGCTGCTTTTTAACTGCACACATATACATTTGTTAGATCAGAACTGAAGACACTATTTTCCACAGCATTCTGCTTGAGATACTGGCTGCCCACGGCCTGGACAGGCATACTCTTCGCTGGGTTAAAAACTGGCTGGATGGCCAGGCCCAATGCGTGAATGGAGTTAAATCCAGTTGTCGGCCGGTCACAAGCGGTGTTCCCCAGGGCTCAATATTGGGGACAGTTCTGTTTAATATCTTCATCAACAACCTGGACAAGGAGTTCGAGTGTATCCTCAGCAAGTTTGCAGGTGACACCAAACTGGGTGGAAGTGTTGATCTGCTAGAAGGTAGAAAGGCTCTACAGAGGGACCTGGACAGGCTGGATCAATGGGCCGAGGCCAACTGTATGAGGTTCAACAAGTGCCAGGTCCTGCACTTGGGTCACAGCAACCCCATGCAATGCTACAGGCTTGGGGATGAGTGGCTGGAAAGCTGCCTGGCAGAAAAGGACCTGGGGATGTTGGTCAACAGCCAACCGAATACGAGCCAGCAGTGTGCCCAGGTGGCCAAGAAGGCCAACAGCATCCTGGCTTGTATCAGGAATAGTGTGACCAGCAGGAGTACGGAAATCATCTTTACCCTGTACTCTGCATTGGTGAGGCATACTCGAGTACTCTGTTCAGTTTTGGGCCCCTCACTACAAGAAAGACATAGTGTTGCTGGAACATGACCAGAGAGTGCCAAAATTCAGGGCTAAAAAAACCCCCTCTTTTTTATTATAGAAACTCCATTTAAACCAATTCTTTTATGAACTTAATTGCAAATGTTAATTCTGGGAAATTTCTCCAAGTGCATTGTCTTCCACAGGATTATGCAGATGCAAGTGATCAAAATGTCACTTAGTAGATCCAGTTTATTCTTAAACTCTGTTGGTCTTATATATTGACAAATGGAATAAAAAAAATCATAAAAGAATAAAATCAAAGCATGCCACCAAGCCATCTGGACATGGAGCAAATTCTTTGGAAAAAGAAAATTGCTATTTGTGCATTTTCCCCAAAATAGGTCTGTTTCTTGACCTGCAATACGATTACTTTGAAACAAATCATTACAAAGCTAAACTTGCACATCTGAAATATTGCTAGCAATCTTACCAATTAAAGGATAGAATTGCGACACCAGGCATGCACCAGTCTGATAGCAGGAAATAAAAGTACTGAAATAATGTTTGGCTTGATGAGAAGGCGGACTCTGTTGATACCACAGGGATTGAGCAAAGTTTAAGCACAGCTGTTGATGAACCATCATTACTGTTTGCATAGAGCTCTTGGATAAAAGGGCTCTATCAACTTCCAGCTGGTCTTCCAATGGATCTTCAGTTTCCATTTTTTCTTCTAGGCTTGCCTCAGCTGTGATATCTTCAAAGTCCTGCAAATTATGTGATAATCAAAGGTCAATAATAATAATTTCTTCCTTTAACACCTCCCCTCCCCACTGCCCTTTTTGCACTTTTTGGCATTGTGGCAATGTGCTAATGACTGGAGCTGGCACTCTACAGCTCAGGTGTAAGTCTGAAAAAGAACACAGGTGAACAGAACAATTAAGGGGCATAACCACAGCAGGCAAGAGTGCAGTACAGTGAGCCCTGAGCTGCTGCCAACTAAACCTCTTTCAGAAAAAGCAGCAGTCTTACCTGCTGATAAACCACCTCAACGCTGTTTAGTTGCTTGAAGATCTGAACTATTACATCCCGACAACAGTGACACACATAACTGTCTTGTGGATTTCTGTACTGCACAACACTGCTCAGTGAATACATGCTTCAAAAACTGTTCAGTAATGCAGGCCAGTTAAATTTGAAAAAAGCTCACAGCTTTATTAAATCAAGGAGATTCACCTTCTTCAGAGGTAATTAAACCTCAGCAGACCTTACTTGCTAAATGAATCAAACTCCAGAGTTCTGCAACAAATAACTAATGATATTGTCATTCAGAAACTTGGGATTATTCAAGCTGAATCACAGCACAGTTCAAGTCCAGAAGTTAACTGCAAAAACTTTCTGCAAGCAGAAGGGAAAATAAACTAAAAGCACAATACTTAATACCTTTCTATCAAAATCTACTGCATGTTTTCCTTTTGGCTGAAGGAAAAACGGCTTCATTCCTCATCTCATTTTACTTACAGCATGCCTTTTCAGGAGCTACTTCAGACATAATTTTTGTGTTTCATTACAGTTGCTACCTTTTCATGAAGGGGAAATCTCCTCCTAAATTCTTCTTCTTCCTCCTCTTCCTCACTCCGTCCTTTCCCATGACTTTTACTTCTGTATCTGTACAGACTGCGTTCCATTGCCTCCTGCTCTTGGGCACGGCGTTCCTGTTCGTCCCATTCATTTATAATTGCCTATGGAAACACAAAGCATCATGCTTTTACACAAGTTAATGTTTAAAGTCACCTCAACACCTCGTGTTTCATCAAAGGGGCAGCATCTGTCTTGTTTGGCTCTTTCCTCCTTTACAGTCTACAACAGTATATATTGAAGCCACGTAACTTGAAGGAAGATTTGCAAATTTCCCTCTCAACAAACCAATCAGGAAAAAGCACAGAAAACTGTGCAATGGACTGCTTGGCCAAGTTCTAGTCTCCTTTCTTAACCATTTTATAAAGAAACTCTCTACAAAGTTTGTGTTGTGGGTTATTTTGGTGTGGTTTTGGGTTTTGTTGGGTTTTTTTATATGTAAAATCTTTGGTAACCATTACAGGTTATGATTTTACGTCTTGATAAATCCCAGCAAGTTAATCCAGTATTTCAGACGATGTTAAAATTATCTTTCATCAAGTCAATGGAAAAAAAAAGTTTAAGAACATTATACTGTCAGTTATCAAGGTAGAATCACAGAATGGTTTGGGTTGGAAGGGACCTTCAAAGTTCATCCAGTCCGTTGCCTGCCACAGCAGGCACATCTTCCACTAGACCTTCCACTAGATTGCTCAAAGTCCCCTCCAACCTGGCCTTGAACACTTCCAGGAATGGGGCATCCACAATTTCTCTGAGCAACCTGTTCCAGTGCCTCACCACCTCATTGTAAAAAAATGTATTCTTTATGTCCAATCTAAATCTACCCTCTTTAGTTTAAAAATGTTGCACCTTTTCCTATCACTACAAGTCTTGGTAAAAAGTTTCCTTCCACCCTTGTAAGCCACCTTTATATAATGAACAGCCACAACAAGGTGTCCACAGAGCCTTCTCTCTCTTCTCCAGGCTGAACAACCCCAACTCTGTCAGCCTTTCTTTACGAGTGAGGTGTTTCAGACCTCTGATAATTTTTGTGGCCCTCCTCTCAACCAGCTTTAACAGATCCACATCTGTCTTGTAATGGGGACAACGTAGCTCAGCACAAGAAACCTGGCCACTGGCATTCAGATGTTACCTGACACAGATGTCTAAAAAGCTGCAGAGATTTCTGGTCCATCTCTCCTCTGGATAGTACATGACATCGAAGATGCAACAAAGCATTCACTAGGAGCTGTTCCAGGGTTGGGCAAGGCTGCTCTACTCCCTCAGATTCTCCTTCAGAGCGCTTCAAAGAAAACTTTTTAAGTCCATGAAGGACCTCAACTGAATTCACCGAGCATAAAATTTCTGCACGAGCAATGTAAGTGGGGAAGGCATGGCCAATAGAAGGAAATGTCAACAAAGAAGTAAGGAGGTTGGTCAGATCATCTGGACGCACAAAACTTTTCAGCACTGTATAAACTTCAGAAGCCACTAATCGCATGCCATGCTGCAACTGTAAGATGGCAGCTTGCAATGGAATGACGGCATCAGGGAATACTGCATAATCTTCTGCCAGATGTTTTCTAAACTGATGGTGTGATTGTTGCCAGGATGCTTCTTCATTTAACAGGTTTTGTATTGCCTGGAGTGATTTAGGTCTTTCCCCACGGAGGAACTGCAGAAGTCGTGCTAAAAGATCTTGGACTGAAGAAACCCGGGCTATGCTGTTGATGTACTGGTGAGCCTCCTGGTATAAGCAATCATAGGTCGGAGCTGGAGGCCTGAAGGCCTTTTTTCTGGAAAGGCTGCTTATTTGCTCCTTCAACCTTTGCATTCTTTCATGCAGCAGTCTGTTAAGAAAGAACATTGACCAGTTTAGATATATAAACATATTGCATATAAACATGTTTACATATATACGTATAATCTATAGCAGTTAGAGATATATATGAAAAGATGTATCAGAAATATTCTGCTGTGTGAAAGAGCAAATAAGGGAAAAAAAAGAAGCAACACCTGTATAACATGCATATGTACTTCTCTCTGCCCCCTCCCCCCCCACTTCAAACTTTGATTACTTTTTTGCTTGCTACCTGACAGCTCTGTGAGCATTAAGGAAAAAGCAGTATTACTGGAAGCAATTGGTAAAACTCAGCCATTCAGAACTTGCTTTCAATGACTATCATTCTCTTTAAGCATTAGCATGGAACTATCAGATCCTCTACGTGTATAACAATGAAATTGAAAACTTCCATTCTCAGTGGAAAATCATGAATAATACCCAGGTTTTATCTCCATGTACAAAGAACACCTGGAAACCTGCACAAAGGAGAAATCTGTGTTCACTTAAAATGTCCTCCTTGAGCTCCTCAGATTAAAAAAACCCCAAGAACAAAACAGTGGCTACAAATTTTGAATGTCAGTCTACTCTATGTGGCAAGATATTTAATTCATCCACAGCACTCTAGGCAAAGGCTGTTGCTAAAATACACATCTGGAATTGTCTACCCAGTACAAATCAGCCCAAGAACTCTGCAAAATAGCACTGGCATCTATCGAGGCCTTGAAGGGTTACAGTGATAGATACACATTCTATCTCATTTCAGTTTCTTGATAACATTGTCACATTGTAACGGAACTAACATAATTTAGATGCAAGGCTTTAGATTCACTTCTTCAAGATATGAAGGCCACCGCTTTAATTGTTGTATTTACAGCAGTACAAAGTGTGTACAGACAATCCCTTGGTCACTGCAAGTAAACAACAGCTTCTGTATTTTTTTTTTCCACCTCACCATGCAAATTGATACTTTCAAATCAGCAACCCTTATTTCCACAGAAGAACAGAGAAATTGTAAAGCTGTGGAGAAAAGCTTTGGAGCCTGAGCATCCAAAGATGAAATTTCCAATCTAAAAGAGAAGAGTTAAGTATCTAGAAGAAAAGAGCTAAGTGCCAGAGACGTTACCTGAGATGGGGATGAATATAGTTGCTGACTGCTTCATCATCAATACTTTTTCCTGTATGCAGCTGAGATGAGAAATCATTTGTTTTCCATTCACACTCCAGCTGGTGTAACTAAAAAGAAAAGAATAAACCATTGTCTGAGGTTCTGGCTTTGGTAACCAAGTAGGTACATCATCATCTTGGATAGTAAAAGAAGTTCTAACCACATAGTTTAAAAATCATGACCAAAGATTTGCCCAAGAACACCCAAGCCAAACTCCTTTGCATTGATTTCATACATCACAGAGGTAAAAGCCAACTCAGCTCCATACTCACCTCTTCTTTTGCATACTTGAGCTTGTATTCTCTTTTAACAGCCGGATCAAACCTGGTCTGGGGAAGCCACACCTGGATCTGCACCAAACCAATATTTACCCAGAGACTTCCTCGCCAAGCTGTCTCTGGTAACTCCTTAAGCCCTTCCCCAAAGAACTGCTGCAAGCAAGTGAGCAGGAGAAACAGGAATTCTTTAGGAAGTAACTCCTGATCAGTGATGCCTCTCAGAATCTTGAGAAGGTACTCGTACGCAACAGGATCCTTAAGGTAGAGCTTCTCACAGCACTCCAAAAATTCTTCTTGAAGATCCACTGGAACCAGATCCACCAGAGCAGAGAGTTGTCTGCCTAGCATTATACCTTGTAGTCTAGCATCTGTGTATCTGGAGGCAAAGGAATGAAAAAGAGTTTACACATTGTAAGCAAACTTCTGTAACATGCCTGATCATCGCCTCAAGTTGCGCCAGGGCAGGTTTAGGTTAGGCATTAGGAAAAATTTTTTCACTCAAAGGGTTGTCAAACATTGGAATGGGCTGCCCAGGGAAGTGGTTGAGTCCCCATCCCTGGAGGTATTTAACAGACGGGTAGACGAGGTGCTTAGGGACACGGTTTAGTGGTGGGATGGCGGGGTTGGGTTAACAGTTGGACTCTGTGATCTTAAAGGTCTTTTCAAACCTAAACAATTCTACGATTCTATGGTTTAAATAACATGTATGTGGAAGAGAGGTCTTAATACCTAAAATCTGCTATTGAAGAGACAGCCAGGTTGGTCCACAGTGCTGTGCTGACTTCATGAAGCTGCTGTGCTCTCTCCATCCATTCTCCCAGTGTCACGTGGGATGATGACAGAACAGGAAGCCCACTCACATCCCACTGGTTTGTCTTGGTGCTGCTAGTTAGAATTTCAAAGAAGCACTTTGAGAAAACGGCTCGGGTCAAAATACCTGGGCCCTAAATTAAGAGATTAAGAGTTAGATTGTTCAAATGCAACTTGCACTGACTATGCTAGAACTTATAGTATTGCTTTAGAAAGTTGTTGGATTATTTAACAAAAGAGTATTCAGCCTAGTTGTTTGATTAGGCCAGAAGAAGACAAACCTTCACAGAACAGTTCATATGGGATTTAGAAAAGTTCTTTTCCTCTGTTGCAGGTAGTGGCCTCCAAGTCAACCAGTAGTCTGGGTCTGTGGTGAAAGTACTGCTCCAAAAGGATGCTAAGGCAGCACTAACTAGGTGAGACGACAGAATAGACATGTCTTCAGGGGATATCTAAGAAAAGAAAAAAACTAGAGCTGAGAATAATTTACGGGGAACAAGAGAATCGAGCACACACACACAGATAAAGGAAAAAAAAAAAAAGAAAGAAGTATGACACTTTTTCAGTAGGGATAGTACAAGATATCTCTCAAGATCCTTTTCAAACTCACACAGTGTTTGCTTGCATCTTTTCTCAAAAAAGAGAGTACACTTTCTGAGGTCTGCACTGCCTCCTTCTGTCTGTGCAGTATGCAGTGTGTTTACAGAGCAAGTTTTCAGTATACAGCCTCTAGTCTAAGACTCTGCAACCTTTTGTTAGGATACGTGAGGTTGCATAAACATGAAACGAAGCTATCCAATATTCTGCTCCAAAACATTTAACTTGCTGGTTTACAGAGCTTTGTGGGAAAACAACCACAACCACCACTGTATCACAGCTAAATATTAACTGATAAGAATTTCTCTGGCATATTAAATGCTCTACAGAAAACACATCAAATAACTGCCTCAGTCTATTTGATTTGCAACACAGAACTGAAAAAAATTTAGAGGCACAGGAACAGAGGTGAGTATTTTTCAGCACAATACTACTTTGAATACATAGATACAAGTGGGCTGGCACCTGCCATTCAATCAATTTCCTGTTTTTCATCAGATCACAAGTGGATGAATGGAACAATAATACCAAACTAGACCATATAGAACTATGTCACTTAAGACTTCATTGTGTTTTATTTGTGTTTCAATGTTATGTTTTAATTACACTTTTTGCAGGCTCACAGTTAATAACCTTTCTTATCAAAAGAAGGAACAATTATTGTCAGGCAAAAGTAGAAAAACTGAATGTCAAAAATCCTACAGCGATATACCTATTTTGAAGAGTCTATTGAAAACTTCTGCAAGACTAATTAAACTAAAACTTGTTCTTACTTCATTAAGGTGTAACAAGTGCCACAGTCCAGACAGCTGGTGAGAAGCAGCTGGTGTCAACTTCAGGAAAAAAGCTATAAGCTGAACTAGATCTGAACATATGCTCAGTTCTTGACTGCAGTTCTCCCTGTAGCAGGCAAAAGAAATACAACCTAAGTAATGCTTAAGCAGGGCATGTGAAATAAATCATTTGGATAGTAAAACAAATTGAGAATTGCAAAATCACAATAACAGACCGCCTGAAAGGTTAAAATGACAGCGTCTTAAACACTGAAGAACAAGCACTCAAATAATACTCAAAACACCTGCATCCTTCAAAGTTGGCAAAATCCAAATACAACAAAAGGGGGAGGAAGTGAAGTCTTCTGTAGCTATAAGCTATGTGTTCAGCAGAACATACAAAACATTTGGAGACAAACTGCCTTCCAGCTTTATAGTTCTTGTGAAAATCAGAACTTTGCTGAATTCAAGAGTGAATCAGTGATTCTAGGAGTCTCACTGCACAAAAAATTCCTTTCACTGAAATCCATAAATGAAGAGCTCTCTTTTAAGGAATGGTAAAACAATCAAAAAATAAATACTCTTGCCCCCTTAACACACCACTAACACTTCTTAAATAAATAATTTTAATTTACAACAAATTTTTACAAGTGTATGTGTGTAAAAGCTTGCTAGTGTACTTTCTTAATCACCAGGTCTACTCAGTCTTTCTGCAGTAGCCCCCAGCAATATGGTGATAAACATCTTCATGTTAATTCCCAATATGAAGGATGCTTCTATTTAATTAAAAGGCAAATACTATGTATTTCCAAAAGGAAAAATACTATGTGCCATTTAGTACATAAAACATTTTAGTTTTTCTCCACCTATAATACATTCTACCATTAATAAAACAATTTCTGGAATCTAATGTCTTTACTCAGAGGGGCTTGGACATTAGCATTCCTGTATTTGCATCAATAAAGTAAGTCAGAAAAGAAGAAAACTACTTCCTCAATATAACATTAAACTACTCCCTTTACTGATACTTTTTACATCTGCCCAAGTGCAATTCTGCACACAGATGAGGAGTTCATACGCATTTATATACATAAGTATACATAAGCATGAGCGCAGCACAAATATATATGCAGATACACACAGCCATTTTTTTATATGTATATATGTGTGTATATATGTGTGTATATATGTGAACGAGAGAATTTACATACAGATGTAAAGTATCGAAGTTACATCTTTTAGCTATGGATTCTTGTAATAAGATTCAGAATATAGGATTTCTTTCTCCAACCTCCTTCTTACCTTCTCACACAAGCCCTGGCCACACAGTGTGCTGTCAGTTTGTACTGCCAGAGCATGCCTATGCATTCCATTGCAGGCCACAGCTGAACCCGACTGCAGAGCTGGTTTAACAAGGCAGGGTCTAACTGGTTGGAGGCGGTATCTTCAGTAAACCTTTCTTCTGCATGACTATATATAACTCCTTCTGCTCTCAGTTGTGAATGTACAGCTTTCAAAAAAATCTTTAGCTGACCTGTTTGACAGAGCGTAAGAGGCACATAAATGTAGGTACTATACTTCTTTCTAGTGAACATTTCACATCCTTTCCATTTGTATACAAAAAGCATGGAGATGGCAGAAATCATCCTGTTAAGGCTCTTCAAAAGTGTTACCTACCCAGACTAACATCTTCTAAATGATTGGCTCTAATTATCAGGCCATCAGCTTGCAGCAATGCTTTCTTCATCTTCCATCCAGTGGCAGCAATTTTCAGACAGCACATTTTTTCCTGCAACCTACTTTCTCCAAAGGCCAATCTTAGCTCCAAGATGTTAAGTGGTTTGCTGAGAATTTTTAACTGAGAAAAACATTCCATGCCCAGTTTATCCTAGAAACACAAGAAGGACATTTGAACAAGTGGCAGTTTGTTTCAGCAGTGCTAACCAAACAAGAAACAAGACGTGTGACTGCAGTCAGAGCTAAGTTTTCAAATTCACATGCACATGACTGAAGTACAGGTATATATAAACAAACCTGCAACAACTTAGCAATTCTTTTGTAGCCTTACTCAATACAGCAGGAAGACAGAAATGTAAACAGTTGCCACAATTCCTCCTTGTCAAGTTCTTTTTTTCCTTCACGAAGAAACTACATAGATTATGCAGACATCTCAACATGGCAACTTAAATAAACTAAGGGCAATAAATACACAAATTAATAAAAAACACCAGAAGTTACTGTCACTTAAAAGAAACGGGCATTTTACACCTGCAATTTAAAGACATTTGCCTAGAAAAATCTCCCAAAATTCTCAGCAGCCACTGAATGTTCTTTAAAGTCTCACAAAGTACCTATGCGCGTTTTTGAACAGCTGAGTATCTTTGAGACACAAGGCCATGAAAACCTAGGTCTAATTACTAATCACCAACATGAGCAACCTACATGTCTATTTGTGCCCTGCTTTTAAAAAGGGATTTATATTCTTTAGAATATTTTACTATAAGATTTTTTTAATTGAATGACACTAATAGCTTAAGAAAAAAAAACCTGTCAGTTAAGAGGCCTTGTCTTGGTAAGTCTTGTCTTGGCAGCCCCATCCTATGCTGTATAAAAGGAAGTACATGATCTATTCTATACACACGTACGTTCACTAAATAAGCAAGTGGCATACTGATATTCACAAGCCTCCAGAACAGAGCAAGTAGCAATATTCTTACGTTTGTGCACCACTCTGTATTAAGTAACTGCTATCTGTACAAAGCATAATTAACAGTAGACATGCTGTCTGGATAACTGATGTATTTCACAAGAGAGATGTACGTTAACATACGATGAAATTGTCTTTTTAATCAATCTAACAAGTCCGAAAGGAATGTATTTTTGCTGGCCTGGAAAGCAAGTGCTGCAAATATTTATGATTATTTTAAAGCATATTTGGACATCACTGATCACACAAATCTTCTGCAAACAGAGTACCAATACCTTAAAAGGAAGAGGTCTTCCTAGAGACTTCTGTAGTATCTTCATACTGGCAGAAATACCAGCAGGACTGGCCAAGCAGCTCTGAATATGCTGTGAAACACATTGAATTTCCTTGGAAACCCTTGGAGATTTAAAAAAAAAAAAAAAAAAAAAAAAAAAAGAAAAGCCACAGAGTTAACTCAGAATTTGATAAAAAAGGTAAAAGGACATACAAGAAAGGAAAGTCCCTTCTCTTAATCTTCCACTAAAGGGGCAACCTAACTTTTAAGTACAGAAAATATGTATAAATTTTAGATGATAATTTCGGCCAAAAGCAGCCCAATGCTAAGAAATATGAATTTTAAAAATTAACAGCTATTTAACACACTGTGCTTGCAGCACTAATGGAACACAACCTGGACAGTAACAGCAAACCATGTTAATTAGCTATAATATTAACAAAAGGGTGATTTATACAACCATTTAATAGAAACACAGACCAAAGCCACTCACTTGTGCTGATCTGATCCGATAAGCATCTGAGGAATTCTGTCAATTAGATGCTTCATAACCCAGTGCCAGTGCAGAGACAGAAGTGACAACCCTGGTGAGTCCACTGTCAGAGTGTCAGAGACGGCCCAGAACCGGTCACGCCACAGCAAGCAGTATAAAATCTGACAACAAGCCAAAAAGGTTACACTTTTCCCATTGCTGAGCCCTGCATGTTACAGAACATTTTTTACTTCAAGCAAGAGAAAACACCAAAAACATTGTCACTTCCATTAATTTCACAATCAATCAAAGCTTTAACACTTAGTGGCACACAACTAGCACTCAACTATACGTTCTCTAAAAATATTGCAGGGCTTTGCTGGCAGGTGGAACTACACAAGTCAAACCCAAGCTTTCCCTGCACTAAGTCTACAATGTCATTGTCAGATTTCAGCAAAATTATTTTCGTGGTCTGAAAGGGGAGAGGGAGAAGCATGGTCACCCCTGTGACCTGCATGTCAGCTGCCCAGGTTCCGATATCTTTATCTAAGATGCATGTAGATACTCCCTTTATCATTAGTGGAGAGAAACAGGCACTTCTATGGCACAATGGCTATCTAGGTCCCGGGTGTGTACATTTAGCTAAGATAATTCCCACCCTGAGTATCTGCAGGCTGCAAACCTACATGCCACACAGAAGAAATGAGAAGACAGAGCACAAATACAGCCACTGAAACAAACACGATCATTTGCCTGGTGTCAGGCACACTCTGAATACCAACAGAAACACTGCAGTTTATTTTGTGGTCCCTGAAACTAAAAATAATGTTCTGCACACTGTCTAATTTCACAAAACTCTCATAGACGTACTATGAAAAGTCTACTCACATCATGCATGTCATCATCACTTAAGGCCACCTGAGTAGACTTCACCCAATGAAATGCAAATGCGTCCCATAGTTCAAAGAAAGCAGCAAGGTTGACCACGATTGCATGAGGAAGGCAATTGTAACTTCCTGGATCTGAAGTTTGGGAAAGAGGGAAAGAAAGGGAGAGATTGAATGTTCCAGCCACATCGTATGACAAGTCAGGATTGATTTCTGATCACTAGATCTTCTCTGTGATTGAGGGGGGGGACACGAGCTGAAAAGATCCAAGAATCAAAGTAACAAAAAGCATTCCTTCACTATTTGCACAATTCTCTATTACCTCTACACATTTAATATTAAAAAAAAAAATTCAATCCAGGATGAAGGAAACATTGATCAATTGCTTCTATGCCACATACTAACTTCATGGCAAAATTTTTAACCGTTGTTTTAGGAGTAAACGTCCTAATTACATAAAACAATAGAAAGACTATTAGAACAAAAGCATGTCTGAAGAACCTGGCTATTCTTGCTAGCCAAAACAAAACATAATTGCAATTTCTCTCCACCATCTTCCTAAAATTTAGATAATTAAGAGAAATTACAGGCACTCATAACCTAGTAGAGTCTGGACATAAAAGCTGCAGCATAAGGTATATGTAACTTAAGAATGTGTTCATGTAATATTAGTCCTCATGTAACTGCTTTTACATTAACATAATCTTCCTTCACACATTCAGGACACACCATGTTTAAAGTACACATTTCATAACAGTGCAAATTAACCATATTTCAAATTGACCACAGAACCAAAAGGAACAGTGAAAATTAACCCACCTTTGTGGAAATCCAGAGACATTCTTAAGACACTATTTCTTGGCTTCTTGCTGGCAATCAAATTCTTCTCAGTGTAGCTCCTTTTTTCTCGTTCAAGAAATAATACTGCCCTGAATTAAAAGTAAAGTTGTTAGAAACTCAGGATCATTTTATAGCCTCTGCCTTATGAGAATGGTGAACTACAAAAAGTGGCATTTGATATTCCATTCTATTATGAAACAAGAATCAAGTGCAGCATAACTAATTGCTTGAACATGGTTTCTGCAGAAGCAAGTTTCACAAAAAGCAGATTCCTGACCTCAGCAATCAGCAAGAAGGAAAAAGTGGTGAGCTATAAGCAGATGCAACACCACCATTTGTAGGATTTGTTAGTAGCTGCTTTTTTATACTGTAACTGCAAAATCCATGTATTTTTTACTCATTAGAAAAAGCAGTCCGAATCCAACAGCAGGGAAACTATTCAAGTTTTATGTCAGATCTCACACTGCTGCTTCTGCCCCTTTTATGTTTTATCCCATAGTTCCGGTTTGTCCTTGAATTACTCCAGCCTACACAGAATGCTGGGAGCCCTGCTCCCTATATTAAGTGATATGGTTTAGTCTGCATCTTCACACAACAGAAGCAAAGAATTTAAATACCAGGCAGAGGTTTCATACAGGTATTTTAGATCACATCTATCATAACCTAAAAAAATACTTGGCAGATACTGCAAGTGTTCATACAGCACTGATTACAGTCAATGGGCAGCCTTCACAAGCTTTTTTTAGTAACCTACCGATTTGCTACAGACTTCAAAAGGATTAGAAGCTGATCTGTATGCTCCATTTCTGTATCAAAGTTCATCGAATTTCTAATGATATCCAAAAACTGCATATTCCATCTTGGGTCCAGGGGCATCACATGTTCATCTGGGAAGGCAGACAAGGTAAGACAGGACAGCAGTGGAAACAACATTTAGTGAAAGACTTTCCTCAATCCCCATGCCTATGCAAGAACATTAAAGAAAGAAGGAAACCAAAGAGGAAGGCAGTCTTAAGCTCCCTCACTCCAGATATCCAAACAGAAAAGCATCAAGCTGACTGCAGGTTCTGCAAGACAGAACCGTGGAAGTAAATTAACAGTGACCAGAGTACCCAAAAAGACATCCTAGAAATTCAAGTCCAATTCCCTTTTCTTTCACAGTCTAGGCAAGATACCTAGGACCATCCATAAAGGGTCCAGTGTCACTGTACATAGCTTTCATGCACCTAAAAAGCTTGGAAAGGAAGCCACAGGCCTGAGCTCCCTGTAAAACACCAAGGGAAAATTATAGGCCTCAATATAGGTTTCAGACGGGCCAACACAATAAATGCTGAGAAAAAACAGGATGCCTAAACTATCCAGTCAGAAAGGCATTAGATATATGCACCACTCTTAAGAGTGCTGCTTAACTCTGAGCTTTAGGAATATACCTGGGTCAGATACACATCAGGATTCATAGTCACAGCGTTCATACTGAATTTGCACAGGATGAATGCATTTAATTGTCATATTTGCAGATCTAGACAGGAAGAATGGCTTTGTTGTCATTTCTTTTGCAACAAAAGCAACGTGCAGTTAGAATTTAGCCTTTGTTTTGTTACACATACATTTCTTAGGAAGGGTTGCAGTGTGTTCAGAGAACAAATAAAGGAAGCACCAGTGTCCTACATCAATTTTTTTCAGAAGTACCTGTCATAGTTGGCTGTAGCAACTTGATCATGTTACTGACTCCAGATGAGAGGGGACTGGCATAGAAACTACCAAGGGCTACAGCACCTGCTTCCAGCTGAATCCGCACTGGATCTGTAGGTGAAGGGAGGAGAACATAGGTGTAAAAGAGCATTTAGTACAAATAAATAAAATAAACTTCAACTGAGCCAGCACAAGCAGCCTGAACAACTTCTGTACATGCACTCTACACATGCTGGTTGCTCTTATTTTGTATTAGCTCCAAGAGGTCTTAAAAGCAGTCAGAATTCCACAGCCAAAGAGATAAATCCAGTAACGAGTTCTAGTTAAACTGCTCATACTTCATGTATCCTACGAAAAATACGATTTGTGAAAATCCATGAGTTTACACCTTCAAATCTTCCTCTCACTACATCTGGTTTTGATTTTTTCCCCGATTAAAAAAAAAAAAAATCACCTAAGAGTATACTTGTCATTAAAGTAACTTTCTAGATATTTTCTAGTTTATAGACACACCTGCCTGGAAAGACAGTAAGATCAAGGGGGAGCAACCCCATTCATGTAGGGACAATGCAGTCTGAGATTTCACAGTATACAAGGAAGCTAAGTGTGTGAATTACTTGGACTAACGCCTGCCCAAATTCTCCACAAGTTTAATGCGATTAATGTAATTAAGCAATGAATACCTCATCTTAGCTGCTATCCTGAATGTTCAGCTTCAGTTCTGCAGTTTCCTGGCTTTCTAACCATTTGCATTTTAACACCAAATAGACAGAAGGCATTTTACTGTTTTTATTATCGCTATCAAAAAAAAAAGTAGCAAAGAGAAAGGCATATTTGCTTACATAGACCAAGAGGTATCCAAAAATAACTAATTCAGAAGCAGTACAAGTTACACACGTGCTTGAATAACAGAAGGCAATGTTTAGCCTAAAGTATCCTCTTGTCCCCAATACGCACAACCTGTTTTTGTGTCTCATGCCCTTGATTTACTGTGGTGTGGTGGGTTGACCCCAGCTGGACATCAGGTGCCCACCAAAACTGCACTATCACTCCCCCTCCTCAGCTGGACAGGGGGAGAGAAAACAGAATGAAAGGCTCATGGGTCAAGATAAGGACAGGGAGAGATCCACTCACCGATTACCATCACAGGCAAAACAGACTTGACTTGGGGAAAAATAATTTAATTTATTACCAATCAAATCAGAGTAGGATAATGAGAAATAAAACCTAAATCTTAGAAACACCTTCCTTGCATGCCTTCCTTCTTCCCAGGCTTAACTTCACTCCCGATTTTCTCTATCTACTCCCCGTGAGTGGTGCAGGGGGATGGGGAACGGAGGTTGCAGTCAGTCCATCACACATGGTTTCTGCCGCTCCTTCCACCCCAGGGGGAGGACTCCTCACCCTCTGCCCCTGCTCCAGCCTGGGATCCCTCCCACAGCAGACAGTCCTTCCACAAACTGCTCCAACATGGGTCCTTCCCATGGGCTGCAGTTCTTCACAAACTGCTCTAGCATGGGTCCATCCTTTCCATGGGGTGCAGTCCCTCAGGCACAGACTGCTCCAGCCTAGGTCCCCCAGGGGGTCACCAGCCCGGCCAGCTGGGGCTCCAGCCTGGGCTCCTCTCCCCACGGGGCCACAGGCCCTGCCAGGAAACCTGCTCCAGTGTGGTCTCCCCATGGGGTCCACAGCCTCCTTCCTTCAGTCACCCACCTGCACCAGCTGCAGGGGGACAGCCGGCCTCATCATGGTCTTAAGGGGCTGCAGGGGAATCTCTGCTCCAGCACCTGCAGCACCTCCTCCCCCTCCTTCTCCACTGACCATGGTGTCCGCAGTGTTGCTTCACATTCTCACTCCTCTCTCCAGCTGCAGTTACTGTTGCGCAGGAACTTCTTCCCCTTCATAAATACGTTATCACGGAGGCACCTGCCACCACTGCTAATGGGCTCAGCCTTGGCCAGCTGTGGGTCCATCTTGGAGCCAGCTGACATTGGCTCTACCAGACACAGGGGAAACTTCTATCAACTTCTCACAGAAGCCACCCATGTAGGCCCGCACTACCAAAACCTGGCCACACAAACCCAAGAGATGTGGATAGCTCAGAACTTTCATATCAGATCATTTGAATGGTCTCAGTGTTTTCTTACAAGACTTATGATTTGTGGAAATATAATATATCAGCCCCTAGGCAAAAAAGAAAATTCAATAATTACATACCAAGCACCTGTGGCAGATTTTTGGCTAAGGAGTTAAGCCATTTAACTCTCAATGTCCAATCTTGATTGGTTGCCTTTTCTATGAACAATTTTACTGAAGCCTGGAGAACTTCCATTTTATCCATCCAGTTTGCATCTATCTCAACAGCACTGAATTGGAGACTCTCAGGATTAGCAGACTGCATAATTTTCTGAAGATCTTGCAGAGTCAGTGGTAGCGTCCTGAAACACAAAGAAGTGAAGTCCAGTAATCAAGGGCTTGAACTGCCTGTTCTAGGAGAGAATGTATTTTGGAAGTCAAGCTACTCAGCATGCAACCATCTTCAAGCAAGAAGGCAGCAACGCAATAATCTCTCCTCTTTCCTCTACTGAGCTTTAAAGCCAGTTTCCAACTTCAAATCAGTTGGGGGTGTCTACTATTAGGAACTCACTATTACCAAAAATGCATGCAGTGCCAGAAGTGAATATGCACAGCATTTCATTGAGAAATTATAACAGATTTGTACACCAGAATAATATGTGAAGGTTAACTTAGAAAAGACAAAGATAGGAGAGAAATGTCGTCGATAAAAAAACCTAGCACATTGCTAAGACTTTACAGTTTCAACATTCTATCTTACTACTAACTTCTACAGCTTGTTCTTTCACTGGAAGCAAACCACAGTACCTATCCCACAGTAGGTCATTAAGCAAAGCAGGCAGGAAGATTTTGCACCAGTGTTGTGAAAATAACAGTTATATTGCACAAGAAATCATTAAAAGAGTTCTTGCTTATGGCCCCTGCACACGAGATTTCTTTCAGACAACTCTGTTGGAGGAAATTTGTGTTTTCACCTGAAGCTACTGGACCTAAAATAACTCATGAATGATCGTTTACATGAAAGCAGGAAGTACAGAGGATCATTAGTATATTTAAAACTAATTAAATACTCATTTTTTTTAAATCTCAGAAGGAAACTGAAGGAAGAGATTTTTGGGACTTCTATTACCTTGTAAACCCAGTGTTTGCATTCACATTTCCTGCTAAATGCCTATTCCTAACTCAAGTCAAAATGGGTCAAGCGTACTTACTGAAGATTGAACAGAGTCAAGTATTTTGGACTGAAGAATAAAACAGTAAATAATTAAACTTGTATTTGTAGTGGTTGCACAGAAAGGTAACAGGAGCCTCGGTCACAGAGTGTGACTACCACAGTTTCTACACACACAATTTGCTCAAGAGTTTTGAAGGGAACAATGACAAAAAGTGTTTCTTGCCTACCTGCAGTTTTTAAGGTTTAGCCTATTCAGACAATACATTAGGACCTGTGCGTCACTCCGGACTGTCGAAAGAAGCGAGTCTTCAGCTGCAAACAGACCTGTAGGTAGGGAGTCTGGCCACAATCCCACTGCTAGCAGGGAGTCACCCCAAATTTCATGGGAAGCCAGAGATGAAGCATGCTTTGTAACCAGTTCTAACACAACCTACAAGAAGCAACCAAAAAGCAATTTAGAATCATATTCAAACATGTATTCAAGTATGGTTGCTCAGGGAACTCCTCCATTACATGTATTTATTATGAAATCATTACAAACCAAGTGTTCTACAAACACTGTAAAACGTACACAATAAAAGTACCAAAGCATTCCAACCATAAGTGAAATAACATACCGTACAGCTTAAAATAGGAAGTGAATATTGCTATCTCCAGATGACAGTGCGCACAGTGTTTCAGGCTATAGATTAATCAGTATTAACATCCCAAAGTTTCAGCTGAAGCCATTAAAATCAAGTAAGCCTCAGAGTCCAACTGGGATATTCTTTGGTTCCCTTATGCTGTTATCTAAAAAATGCCCCAACAAACCATATTTATCGTCTGGGGAATATCTCAATAAGCACACACCAGATTCACAGTCTTTGTGCAACTCTCACTCATCTGACCTCTGTCTCCAGTAGCATGCCACCAGGCTGAGAAAAACATGTCACGGAAGAACAGGTGACAGCCGAAATTCACTGTACTTTACTATTCAGTACCAAAAAAACAACTTCTGGAGCTTCAACTGATCTGTTAGAGTAAGTTACATGCAGAAATGTACTTCTTACACTGGAGCCAAAAAAGGCTCAGAATCTAAAAGATACAGAAAATGTCCCACTTAATCCCTCCTCTTTGTCACCTGACAGATGCCTAGGAGGGTGTTTAGAATGGTTTGGTTCATCTCTCCAGGAGCACCATCTTCATCAACCTCCTACTCAGGCACTGAGGAAACAGAGGAACTCAAACGCTAGCCTCATGAAATGGTATTTTTCACGTATTTAGATGATGTAAGAAAAGCTTTCAGACACAGGACTTTTACCTTTTGGTTAATCTGCAGTTGTTGTGAGCGACCGTAAACTTCCCAACAGGCTCTGTAAAAAGACTTCGCTAATCCCAGGCCTCTCTGTATCTGCTGCACAATTAAAGCAGCAGCCTGAAGCAAAGGTGACAAAGATGACACAGAACCTGAAAAATACACAGCATTTGGGGTGATACAAGTGGTTAGTAATTGTCAGCCCTTTAACCCTCCGAGGACAAACACCACTTGAGTCCCTGAGGAAGAACCAAACCAAATGAATCCTACTGGGTGCTGGAAATTGAATAGGTTCTTACCAAGGTTAATAAGAAAACGTGATAAGACTGTAAATAACAGGTGACAAATTCAAAATAAGACATCAAAAGCAGGTGAGGTGAATGAAACTCAGCATCCAAACTTGCTCCAAAAAATAACTTGAACAGGCCTACAGGCCTTGTGCAAGCCCTCAATTACCTTCCCTATAGCAACAGGCAACTGACACTTGCCAGTGCCCAATGTCTCCTCACAAAGCACCTCCAGTTCTCATCTTTCTATGATTTGGGCCTACTTCCTGAGAATACAAAAATGAACCCAAAATAACCCAATTACATTCATGTGCTTTTACTTGTATCAGGACATAACACAATAAAATAACCAAGGTTTAATACTAAAGAGTTAATCCAAATCTATGTAGTGAGCCCAAGTTGTTAGCAAATACCAAACAGACTTTTCTTACCTGCTATTGCTGCCTTTGTTTCTGAATGCACGGCCATCAGTGCATCACAGATGCTGTCTCCCACTAAACCCAAACCATGCAGGAGTAACTTCAAATCCAGATTGTCCAATACATAGCCATCATTCTCCCCAGGAATGTAAATTTCAATCCCACGATTCCGCATGGCTCTGGATATTTCCCCGTGAACAGGATCCATGGAAAGGAAAAGCCTGTTGGATATAAGAATAGTTCAGTTGGAAGACACCTACAGTGATCATCTAGTTTAACTGCTATACATTCTTAAAATGTAACTTGGGGCTTTAAACTAGCACTCCAGAAGCACCAAAACTGCTCTTCCATAAAGTAAATTCATCTTCATAAAAAATGGGAACACTGATATCCAGGAAGCCAGAGACATCCACTGAATTTAAATGAGAAATCTGTATGAATAATTATACTTTGAGATTAGCCACAGATATATTGCATGACTTCTAACTCAGTTATATCTGAGCTGTGTCTATTTTATCATTTGCCTAGTTACAAAAAAAAGTTAAGCTACGCCTCTGAGCTATAAAGACTACTTAAGTCTTAGCAACAGCTTCAGATAAATATGTGCTATTTAAAAACCAAAGTATCCAACACCCAAGTAGTTAATACTATCAATAGACACCTCTTAAAAGCAAGGAGGAAAAGAATTCTGAAATACAATTCAGTAAAAACCTGTTTCAGAAAAGTCAAAGATCTTGTTTCCAATTCAGAGGAATTGCAGCACATCAGCCCCAATATTCTTTTCATAAATTTATAAAAGGTAGGAATTGTTTGGTAGGGAAGGGGGGGTTGGGTGGTGTTTAATTCTGTCACTGCAGCAAACTCAAATTTATGGATAGGATGGAAAAAGCCAGGATGAAAATTATGTCCGTATGTCCAGCTTTCACTACCAACACATCTGAATACCTCACCATCTTCAAAACATGTATCCTCAACTCCATTACAATGAGACAGGGAAGTGCTGAAATCCTAAACTGGAAATGGAGAACCAAGGCAGAGGTATACCGCTATGAGCTTTGCAGTGTAGTAGTCTGGCTGCAACAGGGATATAAAGCCAAGTGTCTTAAGCTCTCCATCATACGCTCATCACAGTGCAGTTTTCTTCCTTGCCAGACAGACAGTGTCACTACAGTACATGGCAAACTGAACAGCATTCAAAATGCTAAAAGACTGACGGCTGACTGCTGACATTTTTTTTTTTTCTAAACCTGCTATTTGGTCTGGAAAAAAACCTAAACAAACCAAAAAACCCTCCCCCAAAAAAAAGCAGAAAAGCAAAGCACCTGAAGTTTGGATGAGGAGCTATTGTAGGAATTGTGCCATCTATCACACCTCTCTCACTCATGGTAAGAACGCCTCCTGGTTCAAGTAAAGCATTCAAGCGGTCCAGCACAGAAGGGCTATATTGAAAAGAAATGTATATGGTTATAAAAATGTAATAATTTGATCCCTTTCTGATCTGAAATCACAATGGTACCAAGCAAAGCACCGAACACCTAATTACATTATAAGGTAACAGAAGAACTATCAATTGCTAAGCTGTCTAAGAAGGAAGACATTCTTCCAGAAAATGTAAGTTACATGCTCCCATGTATTGTTACCAAATACAAAATGTTCAGTTATGAACCAGTCAGAGGCAAAGTCAATTAGGGAGGTCAAGGGATTTACTCAGTGAAACAAGGCCACAAAAATCTCTTACTTGCAGAAGTTAACATTGTCCATCAACAGCCAGTCTCCAGACTGCAGGGCCTGAACCAACATCCCATCCACCCACTCGAATGTGCCATGGCTGTTACGGTCAGCAGCCTGGGCCTGCTGCAGCTTGAAACGCCGGAACTCTTCTACCAGGTGAGCGAACTCTGAAAGGAAGTACATCTTGCATCAAGGCTTACATTACTGAGGTAGCTTCCTGTTCCACTCAAGAAAAACAGCCATTATTTTGTATATAAACATATGTGCTTCCTACTCTTTAGGGCAACATAATAGCAGAAGCTCCAACTCCTCAAGTAGCCTCCCATGGGCAAAATCCATGAGAACACAGGGGGTTTGCAAGCACAGAGAAATATAAGCTAGACTGACACTATTATCCCTAAACAGACACTTTTCTCCATCCCTTCTCCCCCATTGATGGATATTAATGCTATATTTTAGACAACGATTATATATAAAAAAACACAACCAAGAAAAAACAACCCATACATTATTCTGCTGACATTTGCAAAGCTCGGCTGATTAATGCTTCAGAGAACAAATGCAAGAATAGAATATTTACATTCCCTTTCTTAGGTAATACAAGAGAAGAGCTGCATTGCATTGTATGTTGAGTAGCTCAGTACAGGAGAATTTGAGTGTGAACTAAGGATTGCTACCGCGTGTAACTACACAAAAAATAAACCTGAAGAGCCATCCCCAATGTAACTTTTCAGAAGCTAGGCTGTTACATAAATAGTATGAAGCAGCAGTATTAACTACAAAAAAACCCTACAAAACACCCCCAAGTCTTCTCAAGCTTTCACTGTGCATTTATGTATTTCTCTTATTTTCTTCAGAGGAACACACAGTCTTACTTCAAATTGTCCACCATACGCACCTGCCTTTGAGTAAGAATTTATTTTGTTGTTTAGTCGCTGGGTAAGTACAAGTATTCCCTCCAGTTTGCTCACTAATTCAGCTGTAACACTTCCACCTCCTTCACCCAGAGATTTGGGTTTGTAATTCAGGATGAAACTGCTCCAAGCACGTAGCACAAGCTCAGCATCATCCGCACAAATTTCTGTCAGGAGAAGACTGTCCCTTACTAGCGTGCTCACAGTGTTCTCCACTTTTTCCAGCAGGTGCTGCCACGGCCTATTGATATCAACCTGCAAACACACCATTATGGAGTTAGTTCATCCAGAAGACTGTGGTGCCTAAGGCTCCATTTTGTGCTTAAACACTACAATCACAGTAGACTGGCCACTGTTAGGTGCTAAGAGTAATATTCCTGTATTACCAAAACAGTATTTACCTGTTCAAATCCACCCAGGAGTTCAGTTGTATCCATCGCACTGTTCATTGCCATGATTTTTAGTCGATGGCCAGTCAGATGGGCCAGCAGCTCAACAAGACTGGTTTTGCCAACAGCTGCCGGGCCCACCAGGATTACCATCCAGCTCATGTGCACACATTTCATTATAGACTCAAGGGACTGCAGTGAATGATGCAGAAGCGAGAGACTTCTGCCAGGACGAGGAATGTAGTTGCCACGAGAAAGAACTGAATAACCGATCTGGAAAGGATGAGACACATGGGTGAGTACTCAAGGAGGCAAACAGGAGCTCAGCTGTGCAAGTTGCTTCCTTCTCTCTCCACTCACAAAACCTCTTGTCAACAGCTCACCTGAACATTATATGGAGTGATGTGAAACTCTCTGGTTCCTGTATACACATCAGCTTCCTGGCCAAAAATGTCTCTAAATATAGATATAACCTAAAACAGTTGAAAGAGCAAGAGAGAGACTTATCAGTCTTAAGTTATCCACTGGTCTAAACATTTACTTCTAAAGTAGCCCTCCCTCTCAGCTCCACAGCTGTGTGATAGTAAGTAACACAATTTAATCACAAGTGTCATTTAATTCAAAGTGCAGCAAGCAATTAAAGTGCGCATGAGCTGCCCACAGCAACCCCTTCATTAACCATGCTTTCCCGTGACTTGAAATACTGTTTCTCTTTAATAAAATACTGGGAAAGAAGTCACTCCATAAATAAGCTCTTTGATAACAGGCAAAAATATACCAACACTACAGGAAGGGGAAAGTAAACCCATTAGAAAAATACCCAGTTGCATACAGTCAGTAACTTCAGTCTTACATCTGATTGACTTTTAGTTTAATATAATTTAAATATTGTGAAATTAAAAAGCAAAGGATTTCTAGGCAAGAGAGGGATAAGTAGGTGGCAATGGTGGAATAACGACTGCAGTGTGTGTTTTATTAGAGGAGCCTTAAGAGTTTAACAGAATGAGGAGAGCAATTTGACAGGCAGATGAAAGAAGTGACAGATAAATAGAAGGCAACAAAAGAAATCCAAGCGAGAAAAATTTTAAAATGCTGGCAGGGAAGGGCAGAATTACAGGACATTATTTTTACTTACTGTACTGACACAAATGCTTTTTAACCATATCTTTTAAGAATCAACCCATATCTCAGTGCTATTTCTCATCTCTGCTCCCTATCTTCTCTTTCCTCACAAATATGCATGCAGCCCATGCCACTTCTGTGAGAATGATATTACTTAATACAGAATCACATAAAAATATGTTGTGTTTTGCTCCGTTTAAGTCCTTTGTTATTCTACTTGTATTCACTCATCAAATTTACACTTAGATTTCTAGAAATACTTCCTGATAATCTGAAGAGCAAGGAAGGAGAACGCATGGCTCACCTTTTCTTTGTCTTCTCTGGTTCTCATTCTTTCTCCATATACCAAAAATACATGCTGGCCTGGATCATAACATCCTGGTGACTGGTCAACAAGCATAAGCTGGCACCAGCGGAAAAGATCACGTAAGTTGAACTCCCAGGGTCCTCCTTTCTGTCCCCACTTTTTTTCAGTCATTACTTCCTTGTCAATCTGGAAAAAGCAGGAAAAAAACCCAATCTTTTATTCCACCTATGTGCTGGTCTTCAAATATGTTTTAAAAAAATTTTAAAAACGAGCTTCTGCCTTTGGCACTGCTTACAAGACAGAGGACAATAGAAAGAGCAACCTGTATTCACTTTTCTGAAGATGTCAGGAACTAAAGCTTCATTTAGTTTGTCTCTACTCTAATTCTCTAACACTCAGCTCAATTTTCCTTCTTACTCTTGTACTCTATAAATGAGTATTCAGTAAGGTGCTGCTACAAAAGATCTTACATAAGGCCACAGAATACTGCTTTATCTTAATATTACTACCCTTTTTTGTTTCATGACATGAAAATTAAACACAACTTCAGAAGCATGACTTACTGTGAATTTTATATCCTGCACTTTGTGTAAAATGGCAGCACCTAAGCCACAAAATAACTAAGTTGATGCCTTGCAATCAATGCTTGTTGAAAACTTTTTATATTAGCAAAATTTTAGATCTGAGCATCTCTGAATCCTTTGCTACAGACAAACCCGATCAGGAAAGATTTTCCTTTTTTTGGTCTCTCAGTGTTCCAGAAGAATGCCACATATCCTTACAAGCTTCTGCTTCTGTACAGGTCAGATGCCGCTTTCACTAACAACATCCCATAATAAAGAGCAGATTAAAAATTCAGACCAGAAACAGAAATACACATTTCGGTTCTTGTTAAGACAGAACTCATTTTGTACTTCAACAACAATCCATATGTGTGGAAAACCATTATTTTCTCAACACACTTCACCAAGCTACCAAACCACAATTGTTTCCACCTTTTGCAGAACAAAAATATATATATATATAAATATATAAATAACAAATCTTCTGTGAAAAATATTGCCCCTTCAGTTATCAACCAAGTATCAGATTGCAGTGATACAAGAATTCAGGTGCTTTTAGTGGTGTTCTTTACTTTTTTCTACATATACTTCCATTCCTCTTTTTTATCCACACACTTCTCTCTAACAATGCTTGGAAATGTAACAGTAGGCTTAATTTTTTTTATCTTACTGCATTCTGCCTACTTATACACAAAAGAAATTAAAATGTATATTTACCTTGTTATTGAAAGCAACCATTTTAGCAATAATACTTTTATCAATAGCAGGAAACAGCGTATTCCCAATAAACTCCATATCTTCTGCTGACAGTGGATCAACATACACCTGTAGAAACAAGAGCATGACGAGTGTTGATATAGTCAGAAAACTACAAGACAGAATCATGACATAGTTTAAACCAAACAAATAAGCTTGCCTGTGTAAATCTATTAAGAAAGGACTTGGGCAGACCCTTTCTTCCACCTCCTTGTCTGTAGGGATTCTGGCATCCAAAAATCTTAGTCTTCTTGTGCTGTACATGAAAATTCATTCCCAGTTCTGGAACATAAATCTCTGCTCTGTGGTCAAAGCATGCATTTAGCCCCTCTAGTACAGACTGAGAAGCCAGATTCAACTGAGGAAAGAAATAAGGATACAATATTAATGCTCCACAAAACACTTGTGTATAATCTCTACTATTAACAGTCTGGGATACACAGAAGGTAAAATTTAATTTCCTTGCTATTCTAGCACTGTCATATGTTATTACCTCCAGCTAGACTGTTATTACACTGCAGCAACAAAACTGTAACTAACACTTTTCCTTATGTGCACTTGCCATTTATACCGTGTTTTCAGCGTAACAACAAATCAATTCTCCATTGTAAAATCTGCATGTTCAAGATGTTTCTTCTGAACTTATGTTCATTTGTGACATTCACAGTGTTTTCTTTGTTTCCTTGTTTTTTAAATGAAGTCAGTCTGGGTTATTTAAATATCATGGTCATTTAAAGAGGTATTCCTCACAATAGGGGGGAAGAAAAAAAAAAAAAAAAAAAAAAAAAAGAGATATACAAACAGCTAAAAAATTTAAGATTCTGCACTCTGCAATAATTAGAATTTACATTGCCAAGAAGTGAGCTATGCGTATGCTTGAAAGCACTTGCTGCATGGTACATGAACAAACCTGTGGTGGCAGGATAGCTTACACTGGCAAAATGGAACTCTTCATCTCAATTAAATCAGTACCCATCACAGTGTATTAGTCCCAGCAAGACACCTCATATTTCAGTGAAATTATATCCATGTAAGAGCATATGTACCAAAACTTCTGTTGATACTCTTCCCCAAAAACTTTCAAATGTAAATCAAATCCTTGGTTTTCTACAGTAATTTAGGCTGGGATTCAATCCTTGTTCTCTTGTCTAAAGAGGTCTAGTCAAAGCTGGTCTTTTATACTCCCTCCATGGAGGGCCAATGTGCAGACGGACTTCACAGAGGGTAATTAATTTTCTCTTTAAGCAGAACTATCACTTTAAATGAGGCACTAGATGCACATAACTAAAAGTAAGCAAAGTTTATTTCAGTCATCAACCCTCAAAGGTATTTATCCTACATGCCATATCATCACCTTCGCTCTTCCAGAACATCCCCTTTTATTTGTGCCCCAAACTTGAATTTACCTCATCTAGTACTATCCAGTGTCCAGCCTTTAATGCTGCTAGTAGTGGTCCATCACGCCAGGCAAATTCTCCTCCCTTCCCACCTTCAACAGGCAAGTCTGTCCCAAACAAGTCTGTCACGTCCTTTGGGAGAAGAGAACGTGGGGGGGATTACAAAACTCCACAAAAGTTCACAAACAGCCTTGGTTAACTTTACTTCACATTTTCTCCCTTCCCTTTAAGTGGAGCTAAAACGGAGGTATTAAAAAAAAGTCAGTAACTGCAAGATGCTAAAAGCTTTTCCATGATAGGACTCCAGTGACCACCTACTATATTTAAAAACAAAAAATTAAATTGGAACAGAAAAGCTAAAAAGACTTAAAGCTTTTTCAAGTAACTTTGCAGAAGCCAAGAAAAACACAGTAGGCAAAGATACACGTCTTCACTTGAAAAGAACAGAAATATCTGGGAATTGGCATTTGCTCACAGAAGCTCACTGCTCTTTCTCGTTCCCCCTTCCCATTTAGTTCTATCTTGAGACCAAGAAGGAAAAATTGACTTTTCAGACTAGTGGCAAAGTTAAAAAGAACTACGCTTTTTAAGTTAAACAAAAGTGCCCCCCTGACATAAACACTAAATTTCAAAGATAATATTTTACTCTACCGTTTGCTCAGACAGGTTGATTCGAACAAGACAGTTTCCCGAGGCTTTTGCCAGGGCAGCAACTAGGCTGGTCTTGCCCACTCCTGGCGACCCCTCCAACAAAATCGGTTTGTTAAGCTGTAGGGCTCTTAACAGTCTTTGTGCATTCACTGCTGTAGTCCCAGCATTTAGAGCATAATCTGTAATGCTGTTCCTCTGGAGAACAGGGCCTAAACCAAAGGAAAGGTAAACCAGAAAACAATTAAACCAGCATGTTTATGCAGAGCTGCTGACAGCGTGCTTCTGAATGAGATCATTCTGTCTGTTAACTGCCAATTTCATTACAGCAAGCCATGGAGATCAAGCTCGTATCCCATTCTCAGAGATCAGACACATCTACTTTCTTTGACCCACAGCTGTGTCTCAGCCCATCGCCACAGATTTACGTTGAATTTTGCAAAAAGCATATGAATATATGATGTGATTTGCCATGAAATTTTGACACTTCCTGGTTCATGACCTAAACTAGAGATCTATCACTGAAAAATCATAAATCTGTCCTTGCACTTCAGACACATGGATCTAAAACTGAAAAGCAGCTTTTGAAAATTTGGCACTGAAGCATACAGTTCAGTCATGTTATAGAACAACTTATTAATCTGTTCCATACACTGCCAGTTCTGTGAAGGAAGAGTGCTTTAATTAAAGTGCATGGCTAGGCACATATTTTCTTTACTGTTATTATGACATACAGCAAGGAATGAGTACAGAGCTTGTCTGCCAGTTTGCAGCCAGTATAGCTCACTAGGACATCACTCCCCAAATTCTGTAATACAGCATTGCTCAGGTATACAATATATCAACCACCAATTGATCTTACACATCTTGATACCTGTTTTAGTATGAAAGAGATCTTTCCTTTTGTGACCTAATTACCAAAGGGAAACTAAGCAATTTACAAAAAAGCATTACCTTGTACAAGTTTATGCATGACTAATACAATCCATGAAAAACAAAATGTTCAAAGATGAATGATTAATACAGCATTAGGAACACATAGTTACACGTACCAAAAACTAACCAGCTGAACTAGAAAGCTCACAGTCATCCCTTTTTAGTCCTGTCACTGTACTTCAATGGTAGAAAGCAGTTTTTGATAGGTCTATTTGCATTAATTTGTCACATGAGGAACTGAAATGCAGGGACTAAATAAGTTTCCAAAAATTGCAGTGAATCTTTGAGAGGCTACAGCAAGGCAGGGCATTAGTCTCCATTCTGCTTAGCATTGTACCCAGGACCCCTGCTTCCCATGCTTTACACAAGGGCCAGGACAAGCTGTAGCTTTAGTTAGTGGAAGTCAGCAGACATTCTGACCATGCAAAGTGACAGAAAGTTACAACTCAAAAATAAAGCAGTTTTGTTACACCAAGTAACACTACTAAAATTAGGCCATTCATCAGTAATTTTAAAAAGTCAAAAGAAAGCAATTAACAGACGTGTCTTCTTAGTAAGTGTGATGAGTTGCAATCAACACACTGGGAGGCAGAAAAGGCATTTTTCTAAGGCTCGAGAACAAACTGTAAATTGTTCTGTAATGGTTCAGGTATCCTACTTAGATTTAGTGAGTAACAGAACTATTGGGAATAAAAACCACAGCATAAATGTCCACCCACTCCCACAAAGTCTCTTGCCTCTTGGAATAAAAAAGGGGTGGATTCCCATGAAGTTGTCCATCCACACAAACTCTTTCTCCTTTGTTCTGTCATAAATCTTTAGTTCATTTTTCTGATAATCAGCCACCTCAAGGAATTGACTCATTTTCTCACATAAGAATGTCAGACATTTTTCACGAGCTGATAAAGCCATATCAGCTGAGCAGGATGTTGTACCTGTAATTAGAAAAGTTAAGCATGCTTCACAAACATAACTAGGCACGTTTGTCTTATGACTAAGAAACTAAATTCCTTCACAGATGCCGGTTTTGTGCAGTATTCCGTTTCAGGTTTATATTTCATGTTAGTGCTTTCACTTGCCAGTGCTTCCAGTACTATTTAACATGGACAAATTGTTGTGTGAGCAACAGAATTAAGGACACCTTATTTCCAAAACCCTTTCTTCTACCATCACTGATCCCTTGCCATAGTCCTCCCAGGCCTTCTTTCCCTGCATTTCTTGTGGCTTTTAACTTTTTCCCCACTTCCCCATCTCCTAGTTATCAGCTGGACCAGTGGCCAAACATGCAAAGATGCATTCTGAGCTATGCACACGATACAGGCTAGCACGCACAGATGCTGACCCGTGAAGGTGGCAGAGACAGAATTGTATATGGTCATCGAATTAAGTACCTCATCAATTCAAAAGACTTGATAAAAAAACCACAGGCTTTCTTAATTTGTGTGCTAGCCTTTGTAATATTATCATTACTACCTCTCATTTACTTAAGCTTGTATTATTCAAACTCATGCCTTTTTTGTGTTTCAGTAGCAAATGAAGTACAGGATATTGTTAAGTGGAAGTGAAAACTTCTCTCCCAGAAGAGTTACATGCTGTCCTAAAGCATTTTATTTGCACTCTACTCAGAAATATTAATATATACTTTCTTATTTTCACCTACCAAATGAGCGCTAAATACCTACCTGATCCTATTCCATCAATGTATACCAAACATGCAGCGTGGATAAAAGACATCATTGGAGAAATGTAGAGAAGGCTATATTCCTTGGCAGAATTACACTCTTCATCCTCTACCACCATGACATTCATAAAATTAACCCATGACAAAACATCTCGCACGCTGAGAATACACTGGCGACCAAACTCTTGATTAGTCAGCCATTCAACAAAGTCCATCATGAGCTCTGCTATGTCTGCCCCTGAAAAGTAAAAAAAAAAAAAAAATATGGAGTTATCAAATAGCTTTATTGGTCACATCTACTACATTGTTGTATAATAAGCATGACTAAAGTAGGTACAGCTGTAATAATGCATGAGCAACATGGATGGGTACTCTATACCTTAACAGGCAGGATAACTGAAGAGTAAGTCCATGCCTGTGCCATTGTCACAGATGCTTCTAAATTCAAGTAACAAGACAGAATCAAGTGATTACTATTAATAGTGAAGCTGCTGGCAGAAAACAAAGTGCCAGTTCTTTCAACATAAAAAAAACTAAGATTGGGCACTGAAAGGCTGAGGATAATTCAATTACTTGGATGGTGAAGTAAATACAGCCTTGATCTTCTGACCAGCCATGTAACATACACAATGAGGGAAGAACAAAGTCCAAAATATATTTCATAACTGTCCTCAGAGAGAGATGTACTTACAGGAAGGGACACAGTGGTGGAAATTCTGAGGAAAGTTTAGCAGCCTCCAAATTCCTTTTTTTCTTAATGCTTGAATACCAATACACAGAGAAATACCCACCTTGATGGTTTATTCCACCCAGAGACAATCCTGGATGCAGATTGTGTTTTACAATCTGTATCAAATCTTCACGGCCATTGCTTTGTGGACACCATATTTCTGTAAATCTGTTGCGCAACGCAGGAGAAAGCTGCAAACAAGCAGAATGACATAGTAATTCAATTTCCATTATATCATATTACTTAAGGTTGCAGTTAACTGATAGCCTTGTAGCCACAGTACTTGCAAACAATAAACGAACTGATCAAGCCAGACCTTTCCCTCTAATTTTGACAGGGCCACTTTGTAACTAAATCAGAATGTGTAACTAAAACAGAATGTGGATTTTAAGATGCAGGAAATGGCTGATAAATGAGAAAGTTCAAAAGAATACGGGAAGAAACTGAGCTGGTTTGCAAGCAAAGCTCCGTTTCATTCTAGGTCATCGTGTATCAAAACAACGGCTACATCATCTCCCTTTGGTTATAGAAGCAAACTACCACATGGAAATTTGCCTTGAATTACAACTCGTTTCTGTAACTCCTCTCTTCTTCTGGCTGAATTAGTCAAGCAAAAATCATTAGCACAAACGTAACGCAGAAATAAATCCCCTTTAAACACATGGCTTTACAATGAGTTGTTCTGTATTGCAGAAACCACTTTAAATGGAGTACCCACCTTCTTTTGGGTAAAAGAGCTTATAGCTCTTTTTTTCAGTCCTAGCTCCCAACACTGCTTAAAAATTTTGTGGTTTTTTTTTTTAACCTCTCTTAAGTTACTTAAAGCCAAGCTTCAGAAACAAGACTTTTTTCATTTAATGAGAAAGGTCTTTTGAGATGTGACGTTCCTATTCACTGAGAATGACAAGATGACCTCCAACTGTCACTTTCTGAACAGCATTAGCAGGAATATTCTATTATGCAACTTCACACTACTCCAGACTCATGTTAGAGCTGGATTTACCTGCTTCACGAGCAGCGTTTCCTGTACTTTAAGCATTCTACATATCAAGCCTACCTAGAGTACTTGGAGGCCTGAAGTTTTCTTTGACATTCTGCTGAGTATTGACTTATATTGTCAAAATCATAGCACACAGAAGTGATGGAAAACAGATACATCCTAATCTGCCTTCAGAGCGACAAGGCAGACTCCTACTTAGGAAGCACTGGATGCCAGAATTGGCATGACGCATTTTTGCATTGGACCTCCAATCATGTAAGTGCTACTAAGACCAGAAGATGTGTGTCGTACTTCAGGTTGCTTTGACACTTACCTCCTTTTTCCCAAAGTCACCTCCTGGGTTCATGGTTGCAAGGATACGAAATTTCTTTCCTGCAACTAATAGTTCTACCTCGTTATCCTCATCATCTTGACCACCTTTTTCCGCAAGTACTAATGTCTTTTCAGCTTCAAGAACACTACAGAGAAAGTAAAAAAAAAAAAAAAAAAACCATTTAGTGTAAATTTAATTTCAAACTTTAAAAAGCCACTTAAAAATTAAAAACATATGAGTTGACCCAATTAAACTTTCATTGCCGCTGAATTTGTATTAAAAAAAAAAATAATCTGTCTACCCTCCCTAATTGAGAACATTTCTGATTTTCTTCAGAAGGAAACTCTACCAAAACCTTCCTCATAAGGTTCAGTTCAAATGATCTGTCAAAAGACTTGTCTAATGAAAGTATACATCTCACAGCTCTGAAGTCCAGCAGTGGACAGGCTGGAGAGGGCCAGAGAAGAGCCACCAAGATGATCAAAGGCCTGGGAAGCCTGCCATATGAAGAAAGGCTAAGAGAACTGGATTTGTTCTGCCTCAAGAAAGGAAGGCTTAGGAGAGAGACCTTATCACCATGTTCCAGTATTTAAAGGGTGGCTACAAAAAAGATGGGAGATTCCCTTTTTACAGAGTCACATGGATAAGATGAGGGGTAATGGGTGCAAGTTGCTCCTGGGGAGATTGACTGGACACAAGTGGAAATTTTTTCACAATGAGAACAATCAGCCATTGGAATAATCTCCCCAGTGAAGCGATATATTCCCCAACATTGGACACTTTTAAGATTTGGCTGGACAGGGTGCTGGGCCACCTTGTCCAGACCATGTTTTTGCCAAGAAAGCTTGGACCAGATGATCCTTGAGGTCCCTTTCCAACCTGCTGTTCTAAGATTCTATGATTTTACTTGTAGGTTTATTTTCCAACTTGATTCATGCTGTAAACTGTCTTTAGATACTGTATAAACTGTTTCAACTAAATGAGGGTTTATGTTATTAATTTCTTTATCTCGGCACATGAGCTATTGAATAAAGCTAATCCTTTCATCATCTTATTTTTGTCCATGAAACAAATAGAGCAATTTGAGTACAGATCAGTCTGTCACAGTACTATAAAGCCAAATGGAAAGTAATGGCACTAACCAAAGCATTCAAAACCAACATAATCAGTGTACCAACATATGTCAAGCAAACATACACATATCTGCTTTTTGATTGAAGTACCTTTCATTTTTACAAGTTAAGACATCAATACTTAGGCAAGACAAGGCAGTTTCATTGTGTCTTACCTGACTATCTTCCCCCCCAGCCGTAATTATAATTTCAAACAGCAAAAATTGTCTACGAATTACTATGATGAAAACTAGCACCTCTGTCAGATGGATGAGAATTAGAAAAACAAAGCAAACTGGCACAGAAGTTAAAACATGAACAGGGCTAGATTTTGGGTATTTGGGTCATTTATTCTTTCAAGCAAGAACTACATGATTAAGAGAGCAGCTCACCCAGGCTGGGAAACAAATGTGCCTAAAAGAAGCTAGATTTACCCCGCTCATGTCTGTATAATGGACACATTGAGGATACTTAATACTAAGACATACCTGTTAAGTCGCTCTAGTACAGAATCATCAGCTAAAGAAATCTCATCAAGGAGAAAAAACCCCTCCTCTTTCATTGCTAAAACAAGAGGTCCATCACACCACTCAAAGAGTCTGGAACCATCAGATTCCTCCTAAGACATGGAAAATTAAGTGAAAAGTCAATAATTGCTACTTTTTGCTTCCACAGTCACACCATCCAAACTACTATTGATGCAAGACAAACCTGGTCTTTCGACCTCTGTCTGACTGGTCGCAGTCCTCCCAAGAAGTCTGAAGTCTCCATATGCAAGTGGCAATTCACTGAGTATAGCTTCTGATTTGTTAATGCTGCAAAGATCTGACAAATGGTAGTTTTACCACACCTGCAACAAAGTAGTTTAATTGAAAGGGAAGAATAAAAAAAAAAGACAGTTCACATTGGACAGGATTCATACTTTCATTGAAGAGCTATGAGGCAAAGGCCTCGCATGCAAATTTCCTTCTGCACTTTTCGTTGAAAGAAATGTATGCGAAGTGAAGCCATCTTTGGCACAACTGTTGCTGACTTGCACAAGATGCCTTTAATTAAATTTAAATCAATATCTGCACTGATGGATTTCTGCAGATTCAGAGTCAAATTTATTTCAGCCTGCCCCTACAGGTACACGACTAGCCTAACATTTCACTAAACTGGAGACACCACATGTCTAGACCCAGCTTAAGTCTGAGGGAATAAACTGCTAAGTACTTAGAGCTCTCATTTATTACCTAAATAATGTTACTCCTCCCTTTTCTTGGTGGTTGGTTTTTTTTTTCTTCCTTCCCTTCTCTCCTACAAAAATCTACTCTCCAAATTTATAACCAGCACAGGACCAGCCAGCATCTACTTCCGTAATCTCCTTTACAGGATACGAGGCAGTGACGGGGCAGGAAAGAGAAGTAGTAGCAAGGCTATATTCAAGCTCTTAAAATACGTAAAGCAAATATGCTCTTAAACAGAAAAACGTCACAATTCCCCAAAAGCAGCCTCTCCAACCAGGTACAGTAAGATTCTACAGGGCACTTTGTGAGAGGTAGGGACAGAAGTCAGCTCACCTCAATTTTACTACTTCCCACATAATTTCTATGTAGTTATACATAAATGCAGATAATCCCATTAAAGACTTGTGCTGAAAGAGATGCAACTGCTTCCCCTCAAAAGGGAACCGTGAAAAACAGCAGTTGCAAGTCTGCCATGACAGAGGCTTAAATATCCCAGATCAAAGCAGCACTGAAGCCCACACAATCATTTTGTGTTCGACTCAGTGGCTGGTGCCACTTTTATTAAGAACTGCATTATAAAAATCAAGGTTACCCAGTGTCTCCCACCAGCAGTACTGGTTCACCAAACTCCAGAGCTCGTCCCACCAAAATTGCAAGTCTCCTCATGCCTTGAGTCCAGACAATATGGTTAAAATCTCTGTCCATCACTGACATCTGAGTGGAGGATTTAGCTGCACAACAGAAAGCAATCCATCAGCTTCAGTCATATGTAGAGAACTACCAGTGTGGCCCTTCTAGGAAACTCACCCAGTAGCTTTTTGACGCTTTCCCCTGAGAAGAGAGACTCAGGATACAGTTTTTTCTTGAAGTGTTTTTCAAGGACACTCTGAATAACATCCACCTCCTCCTGTTTCCTGACTCTGCCTGCCAGAAGCATAAAACCTATAGAACAGAGAAAACAATTACTACCTGGTTAATCAGCAACAAGAATTTATACTTAAGAACTAAAGTCTGTAGAATTACTTTCTAACTCTAAAAACCTGAGGTAGCAGGGCTCACCATCATTTGCTAAGTGCTGAAGCCAGTCATACTCCTTCTCCAGCTGTTCTGCCAATCTGTACCTTTCAGCCCAACGAAACAGATCCCGCAAGGTAATGAATCCATGCTTCCCAGCAAACACTGTTGAACCTCTGCGGTAAGACTATCATAAGAACAAAACATGAGCCATATTTTCACGAACCTGTCTGAATACTTATAGCAAAGCTAATCAGAGCTCTCTGATGTGACATTTCTTCAAACAAACTGGGTCGGGGGTGCAGGGGGAAGGTCTAGTACAGTCATGGCCCCCAAACTCAAATTACCTTTAAGCAGGTATTTGATAGGTACCAGGAACAAAATCAGAGAGATAATAAATAAAAATACTAAGAAGAAAATAGGTACCTGAAATAAAACAAAATCCAAGCAAAAGATCATGTGCTACACCAAACCCTATACTAGCACTTTGAAGCATGCTCTGGTTTGTGCTGCTGCAATTGCTTTTAAATACAAGATAGTTTTAGCTACATAGTACGTGTCAAACGTCTGTAAAACACAGGATTGTCAGAACAAATCCAAAATTATTGCTTAAAAATAATACCCAATTTAGCATGATCCAAAGACAGCTACAAATCCAATACTGTACTTTGGATCTACAGCAAGGAATTATTCTACACATCAAATCCCAAGGCCTTTGGTTATTAATTTTTTGCTGCTGGCTTTCTCTCAAATCTGACATCACCTTTCCTATCTCGATCTTAACCACTGAACCAAGTACTTTGGTGGGTTCTCTTCCATCAATTACGTTTTAGGCTTTTAACTATCTGCCAGTTCGCAACATTTCCCCCCCAAAAGAGAATTTCTATTACTTTGTGCTGAAATATGTTTGCATGTCTTCCACAAAAAGAAGAAAGACACTCATACTTGCAGGTCCAACATGACTTTGACAAGCTTGCTGCAGTAAGAAGGCGGCAAACTGCATCGCTTGTGCAGGATGGTTTCCAATTCAGCACTTGGCAGTTCATCAAAATGCAGTTCCACAAAACGATTTCTGAAGGCTCTGGACAAAACCTAAAATATAAGAACATACTATTGCTAGAACTTTTTCCTTTGATATTCCTCGTGTTAACGTATCTTTTCCTACACATTCAAAGGAAATATGGATAGTGTCATAGCATACAAATTAGCACATACTCATAAACATTGAAAGAAAACATAAGAGACAGCCTGGATGAGGACAAGAGCATTAAAACGTGTCGTGTTTTAACTATGGTAGGTAGGTAAGCACCAAACAGCCACTTGCTTGCTCCCCCTACAATGGGATGGGTGAGAGAATCGGAAAGGTAAAAGTGAGAAAACTCATGGGTTGAGATAAAGACAGTTTCACAGGTAAAGCAAAAGGTGCGTATTAGGAATTCATTCACCACTTCCCATGAGCAGGCAGGTGGTCAGCCATTTCCAGGAAGTCAGGACTTCATGTGCAATGGTTATTTAGGGAAACAAACACCAAACATACCCCTCTTCCTCCTTGTCCCCCCAGCTTTTATTGCTAAGCATGACGTCAGATAGTATGGGATATTCCTCTTTGGTCAGCTGGGGTCAGCTGTCCCAGCTGTGTCCCCTTCCCAGCATCTTGTGCACCTCCACCCTACTCACTGGCAGGGCAATGTGAGAAACAGATACAGCCTTGCCTCTGTGTAAACACTGCTCAGCAATAGCAAAAACATCCCTGCGTTACCAACACTGGTTTAGTCACAGATCCAAAACATAGCACCATACCAGTCACTACGAAGAAAATTAACTATTCCAGCCAAAATCAATACAAAATGGACATCAATAGCCTAAGTCAAGTCTCTTCTCCAGTGCTCCTGAGCAAGAAATGATGAGTCAAATATAACACACGTGAACTCCCGTTCAGTAAATCACTTAAATCTCAATTACTCAAAATTATTTAAAGATTTGGTATCTGCAAAACAAGCAACTAACCTAAACAGAACCCAGCTGTACTGAAAGTTAGTCCACAGCCACCTCAACTCCCTACCTCTTGATAGTTTCATGTTAATTCTGTGCTATGAATCAGAAACTTTTCACATCGCACTTCTACACGAGATACACACATTCTCTAGAGTCATAGCTACTCAAAGGAAGAGATTATACAAACCTTCCTGCCACCATAGAGTCCTGGAGGATTCTGTGTAGCAAAGAGCATGAAGCGAGGGTGAGCTTTGACAACTTCCTGGGTCTCAGTAATGAACAGCTCCCTGTTATCATCCAACAAACGGTTGAGAGCCTCCAGAACATCAGTGGGAGCCAAATTCAGTTCATCTAGAACAATCCAGTAACCCTTTCTCATTGCATCAATGAGGACGCCTTGGAGGGAACACAAAAAGTTCTAGTCAAAAATCTAACAAACTAAATCTAGCAGAAGCATGCATTCAGGTACTTTCGGTAACCAGTCTTCACTCTGTATAAATGCTAATCCAGAGAGGGAAGCAACAGTATTGTTTAAGCTGTTGAATTCTTTTCTTTATGCCCAAGAGGACAAGTACAATGAGACAAACATGAACTCTAAGAATTCACTGAATTTCACAGAAATTATCATCATTAATATGCAACTACTAACTTTATGACAGATCATCTCTCCATTATAATAAAACAGACAAGTTCAGCAGAAAAGAAAAAAAAAAAAATACAGCAGTGACATGAGACAGGAACTTGCAGTAAATATAATATGCCCACTCACCTTCCTTAAATACCAACTTCCCAGAGGCATCTGATGTATAACAGCCAATATATTCCTGGATGTCAGTATGCTCATGATTGTTAATCCTTACGCAATGGTTCCCAGTAGCAGCAGCCAACCAGCGAATTAAACTGGTTTTACCAACAGAGGTCTCTCCTTGAATCAGTACTGGATGAGTCCTAAAAGGCATAACCAAAATAGTGGTTTAGAAGCAGAAGTCGTATCTTTCTCATATATGAGATATCAACATTACTTGAAATTTTCACAGATTACGTTACCAAACTACATCAGCAAAATATCACTAATTAACTTACACTAAGTATCCAAGATCATACACTAATAGGGGAACATAAGTAACTGACCCCCAAATGCTAACCGCTACCCATGAAGCTTTACATGGCAGCATGAAATAAGCAGGTTACTTTAACTGCAGTTGTCTGGATTATTATTTAAATAAAGCTAGGTATGGGAGCAACATGGTTTAAGGAGACAAGAAATGCAGGTATAATTTTCAAGTCACCGTATAATGAAAAGTTAACTATAAAGTAGAAGGAAAATGAACATTAACGATGCCAAACAATAAAGGCTAGACAGGCATGAGCACTTGAGGCCCAAATAAACACCTTTAACTTATGGGTTTTTTTAATGGAAAAATTGAAATAGACATACCCCGCTGACGCAACTCTGGCAATGTCTTTCAGATTAAGCTTAACTGAAGGGGTTAGCACATAAGTCTCATCTACAGTAGGTTCCTTATCCCCAGCTGAAATCCAGTACCCTTCTATAAGTATAAATCTCCCTCCTTGGGGTTTTGGTATTTGCTAAGGAGACATGACAAAAATAACAGATTATACAAATCAGTTTCAATTTGCTAGTAAAGACAACTACTGTTATACCACTGCAACATAATCTTTAAGAAGTCGTTTTAAAGTAATCCCTGAGCACTCCTGCAGCAAACACTGTCCCCTTGTCACAGAATTTAAATTACACAAAAAGTCCGACCAGATATTTCAAGGTCATGAAGCAGAAATCTTTGCCAGTGCGAAGAAGATAAAAACATCTCAAGAGTCCTAGCATGAATTTTGAAGTACGCTTCCAGGCAGGAAATGGGCTCTTATCTTTTTATCTAATATAAAGGAGTTTATTTTGAAACAAATATCTCTTACAACTGGCTTCCCCATCCAACCTGCCCAGTCCCCCATGCAAACTCATGCTGGGCTCCCAGAACTGGTGAGATTCTTCCTTTCCCATTAGAGACAAAGCACAGATGTTTACTTTGTATCCATGTGTTCTGCATTCAGAGTCTAAAAATAAAAAGCCTGTGAAAGCTCCTCAGAAGCCAGTGAAAGCTTTACAGTTGGAGCCACTGTATTAAGCTGGCCACACTCCACAATGTTGTAATTATTCAGACTTCCACATTTTTGCAAATTAACAAAAAAAACAGCTAACATATGGGCATTTCAAGCAGAAGTAAAAAGTTACAAGGAAACAGCATTGATTTTTTTTTCTTTTTCTTATCTTTATAACATGAAAAACAGGACTCAAGATAGAAATGTGGAGGAAAAAGGCAGGAGAAGGCAACTCAAAACAAATTCTACTCTGAACACTGAACAGCTCTATATACGCTTAGTTACCTACCTGTTTGAGAAGGCTTTTGATGTTGCCAGAGACTATATGCTGGCAAATTAGCTTTTGAACTACTGGATGAGAAACTCTGTCAAGCTGCGTCAGGAAACTCAAACAGAAGCCCTAAGAAGAAGAGTTGTTCTCAGTGATAAAATGAAAAATCATTAGGAAAAAAAAAATATGTAGAGATTAAAGAATCATTTCTGTTCACTACTGCACTTAGAAGAGAGGATTTTCCTTTACCCAAACAGTCTTTGTAGCGAATATATACTGGAACAAAGCCCAACATAGCTAATCACCTCATACAGTGAGCGTGGTATGCTGCTACATGGATTAGATGCTGCAAATCTCAACGCCCTGCAAAGTGTACGGAGACTGTAGTGAGGTCTGTGGCCAGTTCCGTCCACCAGCTTTGCTTCTGCTTCCTTTCTCACAGATAAATAAAAGCTGCAAAAATAAAAAGTGAAACCACTTCCAGTTACACAGTGCTGTTACTGATCAGAGTATTGCTCTAAGCAATTAAACCCAAAGTATGAACACTTAAGTTTATCTCCAACTGTCACATTTTCTAAAAGCTCCAGGTTAGGAAAGCCATACCAAACTCTGCAACAGAGTATTTTAGAACCATGTTTTTGAGTGATATACAGAGAATGACTATAAACTACAAAGTATTCTAAACACGTAACAGCTCTTCAGGTGAGATAATACCTTTCTTTCCCCTAGTTTAAGGTGTAACTTGACAAACACACAAGACTTTCATTGGTATGATCTATAGAAACAAGTCATTTTAGTCTCTCAGATGGAAAAGAGGTGCCACCAAGAAAGCATTTGTGAATAAGAAAATGTGAATCTCCTCTACACAAGTACTACATAAACCTTCAGGATGAAGAGGATGGATGTCCACCCTCTTTTGTTTCCTAAGGCTATGCAAACTGCTGTGCAGGGAAGCATTATAGTGCTTCCCAAACCAGTCTAAACACAGACTACAGTTACATACATTCTTCTTGAGACTTATTCAAGAGATTACAACAAACTTACTTCACAATTCCTTGTACTGTATTTTTGTTCACATTCAAGCCTCTCAGATAATCCATGATAAGAACTTGCAAGTCTCCTTCATTTCTCAATTCTTCTACATAAAGTTCAGTAAACCTATGAGAATCAAATCAATCCATAACACTCAGACATCTGACAATATTTAAAAAATAAATAAATTATGTTATATATGATTCTCATGGTAGGTAAACATTTATTGTTTTGTAAGCAGCAGAATACTGACTTGTCAAACTACCTATAGACAGACTCAAGAACCAGAGTAATTAAAAAGAAAGTATTAGTAATACTTTATTTCTAAGTTAAAATAATTCAGATAAATTACTCAGTAGACTGAAAATTAACTATGGGACTGTACTTTTGAAAATTAAAGTTTTAAACAATTTGAAGTAGATATCCAAACATTACGGCCTGAACACTGGAGCACTGACACTGCAGGAGCACTTTTCAAAGTGGACTCTCTAATGATCTCTATTTTAAAAGGTGAACACTTATGGAGATATCACTTATTCTAATTTTGTATTGACTAGCATATCCAGAACTAGCATAACCAGATTGTTTTCGGCTTTTACAAATACGCAGTTCAGCAATGATAAAATGAGAAAACTTGACAATAAGCAAAGGAAAATTACCAGTAAAATGTACTCAGTGAAGTTCTGAGTATGTTTAAATATGTCATATGTCAGTGTTTCACATTTGCTACACTACACTAGCAGCTCTAGCTAATGAACATATTTTCTAACCATTAGTTAGTCCAGTATATTCACACTGGGTGTTAAGTGCAAGTCTGCAGCCCTTCCATACCGTGCATTACAACTGCAAACAGCAGCTCAGGACATGCCACAGCAACCCAAAACAACTGAGCAATACCATTAACTTCAGCAGGGTGGATATTTTTGACAAACGCAAATATAAATTCAAACTTAACAAGCCGTGCTGAAGCTGAAGTCTCCTTTCTTCTATATTACACTCACTTTCTATCCTTTCACTACTAAGCCAGGAGAGCTAACAGCAATAAAACCTTACTTTGCCACTAATAACTACAAACAACTAGTTACAGATATCAAGTGCATCTCTACAGTCTTGCACAGTGTTTATGACTCTGGTAAGGGACTACATGTGTGACTTTCAGCACGCCTGAGGGAAACTGCATCAAATACAAGCAAAGACCTTTGCATTCAGGAATGGGTAACAGATTTGCCAAAACTCCAATTTCCTGGGTGCAGCTTAAATGTTTGAAGATCACAAATCACATATTTTGAGTATCACACATCTGTTCGACTGCACAAACCACCTTCCTTCTGAGTGAACAAGGCTGGATATACAGCTTTTTGCAAGGATCATCAACACTTCTGAGTTATCAAGAGAAAGGCTGCTGCTAAATGGACACAAAGCACTTGTCTTTGTTATCCCCATCAGGAACACAAACTGCTGCAGTAGCATTCCCAGGCACTGACAGCTCAGTTGTAAAGAATGATCATTCCCCTGCCCCCAGCGACAACACTCTACACTACTGCTAGACTATTTGTTCATGCTCAGCTACTTCACAAAGTATTTTCTTAATGCTATTTCATGAAAAACCTTCACCATGATGTGGAAAGTGCCTCTCACAGGAAGTTAATTTGAGTTCAGACCTCAGGCTTCAAATAAGGCATTCTTCACTGAGTCAACCCGTGAAGCTAGGTAAACTCCAAAAAAGACATTGAATAAGTATTTTGGCAAAGAATCATTGTTTCTTACCTGTTTCTTATTCCTGGAGGAAGATTTCTCTTTCCAACATCTGTAGCTGGATTCATGCATGCAAACAAACGAAAATCAGGGTGACGGACAAGAGGCTCTAAAGGAAAACAGAAATAAGCAACATAAGGTTAATGCTAAGCCCAGGATACTTATTTTTTTAAATGAGGTGTACTTCTTCTAAGCTAGTTTTCTATTACTGCCCTACTACATACTTTTCACCCTTGCATTTTAAGAAAATAACCCCATGTAATTTTATCAGAAGGTTCTCTGCATCTTCACCACCACCACAAGCAAGTGAAATTCTGACTTTTATTTGTGCATACCAGGATGTTTTAACAACACTGAATATTTCAAAAAAATATAAGCCCTAAACTTGGAACTCCTTGGGTCTCTTTCGGAACAATGGGCAGTGCTTCCCTTGGCCAGGAAGAAAACCCAGACTAGGAAGCACATACAACATTTGTATGCACATAGAACGTCTGTAGCTCCAGAAAAACAACATTCAGCAATTGCATTTTTTTTTTACCTTTAGGTGTATGCTGGGTCTGGCTGGGAAGGAGTTAACTTTCTTCACAGCAGTTCCTAAGGTGCTGCTGAGAGCACACCAATGTTTTGGCTATTGCTGAATTGTGCTGGCACATCAAAGCTTTCTCTTTTTCCCCACTCTGCACTCCTTCCCCCAGCGACTAGGCTGGAAGCAACCAAGAAGTTGGGAGAGGACACAGTTGCAACAGCTGACCCAATCTGGCCAAAGCGATATTCCCTACCATGTAACATCATGCTCAGCAATAAGAACTGGTGTAGGGGAAGAATGGGGTGGTGATTTTTGTCTTCCAAGGTGACCGTTGCTTAGAGACTGGCTGGACTTTCATCTGCTTGTGGGAGCCAGTTAGTGACTGCCTTTGCATCATTTTTTTCACATATGTTTTTCTTGCTTTTGCTCTTCCTATTCTCTCCCCTGTCCTGTTGGGGGTGGTGGGGGTGGAAAAGAGTGAGCGAGCAGCTGTATGGGTGCTTAGCTTCTGGCTGGGCTCAACCCACAAGAAGGGCTCAGAAAAAAAAAAATCAAAGGCCTTGTCTCTCTAGCTGCAGAACAAATATATATATGTATATATATAGTGAAAGACCATTACTACAGTGGCAACTAAACCTCACGTCCCATGCCCCTAGCCATCAACCTACCTCAACTTTATTAAAAAAGAAAAATTATACTCCCTGAAGAGTCTTTAGAGACAGCAACACTTACTAAGGCCACTAGCGAGATCTGCTCCTTGTAGAATCTAAAGAGGCAAAAGCTACAATTTCTGCATGCTGAAATCTCCTGAGCCACAATGAATTATAACTCCCACTTTTACGTAGAAGTATGAAGTCTAGAAAGAACACGTTATTCCCTTCTGCACACATCCATTTCATGGTAAATGTTCTCAACTTATTTTGAGCCATATAGGATACGGAATTCAACAAACTGGATAGTAAGATACAGCATAAGCATGCACAGAAATAGTACCTGTATCTCCTCTGTCAAGTAACACCAGCGACCCAGATGATCCTTCCAATAAACCGCTCAGGCACTCTAAAGTCTCTGCTGCAGCCAAGTTAATCTCATCTAATAAAATCCACTCTCCTTTTTTCACTGCTTGTGCCAGAGTACCCTAAAAATAAGATCAATTTGTTAATCATGTCACCAGCAGTGACACACCAACAAAAGCATCCGTATACTAGAAATACTGGTTTTGCAGTCCATGGGTTGATTAGACAAATGGCAGTTCCAGACATTTTACAGCAATAGCAGTTCACTGCTCTCCCTCAATAACAGCAGTTATTTCCCAAGTCGCAGAAGTCAGACAGTTATCACCATTAGACTGGCTCAGATATAACAGAATTAAGCTCTCGTATTTGTCCAACACTGCCTGTCAGTGATATCCATCACTGTAGTGCATAAACTTCACTGACACCACTACGAGGAAAAAGACAATTAATTTAAAGCTTTCCAAACAGAGACACAAGCAATATTATGTTCCTCATGGAACTGTAACTTATTAATTAATTAAAATTATATTTAAGTCAAAGGTTCTCCAACTATTTATATTGCCATTTTTTAGAAGGAGGACTGGCCAACATTTTACACACTTCACATAAAATTTGAGAGTATATATTTAGACTAAGAGGGTGACAAGGAACAAACACACATAAACCTTCATAGTTTCCCCTATTCACACTTAATGTCATTAGAGTGTTATACCAAGGGTTTGAAACTTTTTTTTTTTTTAAATCACTTCTAGATAAAGAACACAGATTCTTAATATTAAATACTTTCCAGGAATCCCCAGGCAGGAGCATGTCCTACTGGAGACTGGTCAAGATGTTTTTTCTAATCTCTTATACCTGAAAGATGGTATGACATATTGCTGATTTTTTTTATCATACCAGTCCTAATTCCTATTATACAGCATTGAATTAATGTATTACCACAAAACATTCTCCCACCCCACCCCCCATGTAGCCGTCACCTCCTTTAAGCAGCACACTTAATTCCAGTGTCATCATGGAACAAGTTTTACTTCACAGCAAGATTCTTGCTGGGAAGTTATTTATATAATACTGATTGCAAAGTCTTTTAAATGCTCCTTCTTATTCTTCCTAGCCTCAAAATGTAAATCTCTAAATACCTCAACAAATGCAAAGAGAAGAGCATTTTCTGTCATTTTCATCTGTTGATGAGCATGATTCAGTTTAAGACCAAATGCCTCCCACTTCTCCTTCAGCGGTGAGCCTGTAAGCAAAACAAATTTAAGCTTGTACCATCAGAACAATAGCACAAAAATGTTTAACAACAGTATTTTAATCAAGCTGTTTCAAGCGCCGATACAAGAGTAAGC
>NW_009258727.1:184972-208218 GCF_000687185.1 Egretta garzetta
GAAAACATTAAAGTTCTACAGATGACATCTCATGAATTTAAAAATAAAAAAAAAAAAAATCAGCTAAATTTTTTATTTAGCTGAAAACTATTGACATATGGGTATATGCAATTTGCTATTCATTCCAGTATGTCCTAGCTTAGGAACAAATACTCTTGCTGGCAATTCACTTGGTTCCAATATGCTGTTACCACTCTCCAATTCCCAGAGACAGAAAGAGGCATCTCAGAAAAGGAAAACCAAATTTACAAACCTTATGACAGAACAGACTAACAATGAATGCTTCAGTATCAGTAAAAAACCTGTTGCTTATCAGTTATGACATTGTTTACTATTGCACTTATTTCAGTTATTTGTTTAAAGTCACAGTCTGAGGTACATACAGTATCATAATTACTTAAGTTGCTAGCTTTGCAAGTTAAGATTTCAGCTTGTCTTTATTTTAGGATTGTCATGCTTTGCAACAAGTGGTCTTTAAAACCTCACTTTTTTTTTTACATTTGTGGGCATTTATTTTAATATCTACATATTCAGAAGAACCAGTTAAAAGCAAAGGGGAGACAAGGTTCATAATTAAGTTTACTTGGCCCATACTGAATGAAAGCTACAAATGCAAAGCAAAGTATCGATATTACCTGTCCCAAATGGGTTGTGAAGTATGAAACAAGAAAAATTGTCATTTGGAGACAAAACTACAATGAAACAGTAAAGAACCATGCAAGTCAGCATCACTGTCAGTGAATCAAAGTCATCAGCAAGCTCTTAAAAGTCATTACTATCTTAAGTGAGCTATTACTTTGGGTTTGAGGTAGGGTTTTTTGCTGCTGTTATTTTGGTTTGCTTTGTTCTTAAAATAAGATTTCTGAGACCTAATGAGGTTCCAGGACTGAAAGAAGGTATGAATGCATTCATATGGAAGAATGCCACACAAAAAACTAGGTCTGTTCACCAACACAGCAAACAAGTAAGTGCTGAGTGGAGATCAGATGTCAAGGATGCCATAGGTCAGACAAATCAGCCTTCACTCTGTCAGACATAGCTAACAGTGATGGATTACAAAGAAGAAAAACCCTATTCTAACAGTATTTTGAATGTCTCATTGTAGACAGAGATTGCACTTTTCAAAACCAGAAGAAAGCGATAAAGAAGGATAAAAAAAAAACTGCAAACAAAATACAAAAATCAACAAACAAAAAATTCACCACTATTTATCTACTCTCTGCAGTGGTTCACTGCTAGCTATGTGTATTTGATCAGTCTGAATTCTCACCAGATGCGTTTTCTTTTGCTTCCTTGTTAATAGCAGATTTATGAATATGCTGCATTAGTTTTAGCAGATCATGCCAACGTTTCTGCCTGTAGCAGGTCTGAATGTGTCCCAAGAATGTCTGATTTTTCTTTCTAGAAAATGTCTGAGAGAAGAGTTCTTCAAAAGACTCTCGCAGAGGTAGCCAGATCAGCTTGTTATCCACAGGCTTATAACTGAAGAGAAGCAAAAGAGTAGTTACTTATTTGTGACACAGGAACTAGCATCTGTGAACTAACAAAAACAGTTACTGAAACAACAATATTGTGCATGAAGGAACCCTGGGTTCCATAGGTTTTTGCTCAAGTTATGAGGAAAGTAAACTTGCACATATTTAAATGCACCTTATGAGGCCATTTTATATAGACAGGACCACCCTGATAAGTAAAATATTTTTACTACTACCAACCAGTATGTCCAGTGAAAATTATAGCATATTTATACTGAACAGCTTATCCATTTTTAAAGAGACACTGGGTTGTGCTTTTAAATGACTTCATCACATACAGATGTGAACACAATTCAGTGACATTGCCTCTGTTCTTCAGCAAGGACAACAAGGTTTCTGCATGCAAACATCTTAAGACATTTATGCTACTATGATACTAAAAACAATTATTTGACAACACAACTATACTTGCATTAGAAGCTTGTTCTGATTCTGTCGATTTGTTATGCAGAACAGACAAAACAGTAATCAGTGACTCACCCCCCTAGCAGATCTGCCGTGTCACTTTGTTGGTTCATGTTGATAACCCTCAAACGGTGTCCTTGTAACAGAAATAGAAAGAACCATCAACTTGCGGGGATTTTTGTTTGGTTGTTGTTTTTTAAATCATCTTCACTCAAGTTACAGTCTTTACCCTTTATTTACCTGTAATATAAGCAAGGTACTGAACAGTTGAGGTTTTGCCAGTTCCTGTTTCACCAACCAAAAGCACAGGCTCTCCTTTGACAACACAAACTGCAAGCTGTTCAATCAATACTGCAGATGGCCGTGTGGCAGCAAAGGTTTGTTTTGCTCTGAAAAAACAAAGGAAAGCAATCAAAACCAAGAAACTCATTTAAATTTTACCTTTACTATCTTTTCAGATGAGTGGTTGAATTTGCATTGGTTATATTTGGTTATTTGGGTTTTTTTGTTAAAAATACAGGTTTGGAAAAAATTAGTTCCAGATACCCTTATAAGATACTTACTTTTCTCAAGATACAATGTAGAAATTCAGGGTTTCCTTCCTGGCCAGTAGACTTAGTACCACATACTACAAAAATCTCCCTTTACAAAGACAGATTCATCAAAATCTTATTAATAACAGCTGTGGATCCACACTGCTTTGAAGAAACTCGAGTTCAAAAGAAGCTGAAAATCTCCATGTTTTGGCTGCCAGAAGCACGATGCAGACAGCCTTAATGTAAAACTCAGATCACAAGAGAAAAAAATCACCGCATTCCTTTCATTAGAGTGAGAATAAGCTGTGCATTTTTTTTAATCTTGTGACTTCCAATCTATTCTACTCCACTACCAAGTACTTCAAGTCACATGGAAACAACAAGATGTTCTACCTTTGTACAGTGAGAGCCTGGGTTTGTTTCTTCACAAGATGCACTCTTCCAACAGATACTTCTTGTTCCCGTATTAGAATTTCTGGTTTATAGAGTTCACAAAAGAACTCTACCTGTGAAGAAAGCATCAACATTTCCAATACTAATGTTGCCTCCAAGATCACGCTAAGAATACCCATGCTATGTTACCAGTATTGCTTTGCAGCAAGCTAATTTTTCATGATAAGGTTTTAAAATTTGCAGGTTTTACATACTCATCACCTAAAATACTGAAGGACCTCAGAAGCATTATTGTCTGTACAAACAACATCTTTCCATTTAATAAGTTGGCAGTATTTTTACTTCATCTACTTTCATGGTAGTTCAACTACATAAACTTGGACCTGGGAACAGTTGTCTTAAGTAATAATAAGACAACCAACCTCCCTCAAAAAAGCCTCTGGAATACCTCTGTGTAAACAAGGATATTTTGCCACTGGCAAATACATTCCTGTACTGAAATAATACAAAGGGAAAAGGACAAACAGAAAAATCCATAGAAGTTTCAGGGATCCATCTGTCCACCTAGCTGGCAAGTTTTTCTGTCTTAAAGTAATAATCAAACTTCTATAGTCAGAAATAGTTGGCAAAGTAATGATTTAGTTTGACTCAGCCATTTATATCACACACTATTAAACAGAGAGAGTTACCAGCCTCTAGACAGGTACTTGATTTTGGTATCAATGATTATAGAACAAGTAGTAAGGAAGATTATTTTACTCTCTGATCTCTTCATATAAGTGATTCAAGTTCACTTGTAACCACCAAAGAAAAAACACATTCTTTACTACTCTGTGCATGTAGCTGTATCATGTGCTTAGGTAACTGTGCTGTTCCAGCTGTGTGATCTTTCTTTTACATGATGAGGCCATTTGCAATCTGCTCTGAAATAGTTCACTGGAACTTTCAGAGAAAGAAAAGCACCTGAAAATAAAACAGGAGAAAAATGTAGATCCTGGCATAGTACAGAGCAAAAAAGCGTTTGGGACAGAGAGATGGGCATAATTTTTACGTAAAATAGCAGAACACATTTAAATTTATCCCTAGAAACGTTGCAAGTTACAGAAAATTACTGATAAACATCATGTTAATTATAGCTCAACATACCTTTTTCTTGGAAATGTTTAGTTTACTTCCAATAACTTTTGCCATTTTCTGTCTGCTCCCTTGGTTAGACAGCATAGCTGTGAAACAGTCCAATGCCTGTCAAGGGGAAAACAAACCAACTTCTTCAATGCAAATCTTGTATGATACAATCTGCCAAGCACCATCTTAATTCACATGAGCCTGAATCCAATCCAGCCATGGTAAATAAAATTATTTCACTGTCCACAGATCGAGTCAAACAATGGAGTTCATAAGGTTGTAATAAGAACTTCTAAACTCTGTAGTGGAGTGGGCTTCTACTTGAAAGCAAAAACTTTTCAAGGCCCAGTCACAGAAACTATTTTTAGATGAATGGACCAAAACAAGAGAAGGAAGTAACGTTGTAAGATCTCATGTCTTAGAACTACCTGTGACTGATGCACAGCCGAACAATTCCAAACCCAGAATCAATGCTTAGAAAAGTAGGAAAGAAGCCTCACATTACAAGAAAAAGAGAAAAATCTTAAAACTGTTACTCTCAGTCATATGCAATCCCAGCTCATGTCAGTTAAAATTATGCTGCAGCATGCTGTTTGTATGACAACAGTAAGTCTGGATTGGCTTTCAGCACATTACTGCAAACAATATTCCCGGTATTAAGGAAAGCCTTCAATAGACAGATCACAAACATTCCAACTACAGTCCAATTGCTTCAGGTAAAACCAAATGTAAACTCTCATCTCACATTCCCAAACAGAGTATGTTAAGATTTGTGAGACAATTTGGGTAAGTGATTTCTGGATCAAGTCTTACCGCACCTCCTGAAAAATATTCATTGCTGTGGTTGAAGAATTACTGTCAAAGTTGTAAGCAATCCTGCTGCACCAATTCAGTAAGTCTCTAAAAAGAAAAAAAGACAAGATTTGGCACAATCAAGCCAAAACGCACCGCACCTTCTTTCATGTTCAGCTTAGGTCATTATGTAATGTCCTGGCAATTGCACATTCGGTTGTCGTACAAGTTGTACATGGGAAGACATGTATAAATAGGATGCTAATTCTAAAGAGTAGCTGAGCACACCGAGACCATACAGTCTTGTTTTCAGATACTGTGCCTAGAAGTAGGTAATAAGCCATACCATAAAGTAGGTAATAAACCATCAAACCATAAAGGAATTATGAAATTGAAAAAGTGAAAAGCAGCAAACGTTTCATCCAGAAACATATAAAAACCTATTTTTTCAAGATACTGCTTCATTATCAACAACAAAATCTTCCAAATGGCAAGAAAAAGTAACATCCTAATTCTAGAAAAACAACTGCTGTTTTAAAATTACTGGCATTCTTATGCTTCACAGAAAAAATACTACCCACACCTAGTATTTACTGACTAATTCACAAAACACTACTGCTTACAGAAATTCCACATGAGAAGAATTGACATTTGATATGAAAGGAAGAAAGAATTGAACTTCAAGCTGCATTTCACCATAAGAAGTCTGAAATTAACAGTACAGTACAGATCTGGTTATTTTCAGTCATCTGTAAATTAGAATGCTGCCAATGTCTAGTGTGAAATTATCTAAACAAATACATCCAATTGCTGAAAACATCACCTACAGACTATTGTAAGAACATTATACAGTACGTTTCAGTCAAGAGTTCTTAACTAGAACTGATATTTAGGAAGCCTTAAATAATTCAGATTAAGACACATTAATCATTATTTTAAGAAAAATGAATTTTTCAAGTTTTTAATGAAACTCCAGTTTAATTATTCAGACTTCTATCACTATTTTTAAAAAATTAAGAAAAATAACAAAGATAAACCTTTTATATCTGCAGCTAAATTTCCTTCTAATAAACGTGTAAGAAAAGACAACCTTAGAGATAGTTCTCGTCCTTCCAGATTTGGTTTCTTATTTTCTGATCTTGATTCTGATGAATCTTCTGGTATGTGCCTGGAGCCAGAAGCACTGTTTTCTGATGCCTGATACTTGTCTCCTGTAAGGTGAATGTAAATGTCTAGCAAGTGATCAGTTACAAGAGCAAGGCTGGGGTATCTCCTTTGAAGAACCTGAAAAAAAAAGAAAAAGAAAAAAAAACACCGAACACACAAATCTTTAGCATCAGAAGGAAATCAAGTTTTAATAGGACACACTCCAATAGATACTCAAGCTTAGCAAGGTACACAAAACTGCTCTCTTGGAATCTCTCATCTGAAGAAAACAAGCGTCATTGTGACTTGTATGATATCAATTTGGATGCCAAAAGTGAATTTTGCCAACTCAACTCTACTCCAGTCCATTTAACACATTTGTACAAATACCAACAGGAAGAACAAAAGGTACATTCAACCCTACCTGAACTCAAATCATGACCATACAACTTTACAACCGATAAACAAAAGTTCTTATCTCCTGTCCTTTTAATGACTGAATTTTTCTGAGCATTCATTCGCTGTGCTCACAAAAACACATTAAAGAGCTAATTTTTCTTCTGTAACTTCCTTTCAGCTCACTTCTCTCCACTAAAGCTTGCCAACCAAAATTATTGCTTCCCAAAATAAGCTTTTCACAGATACAGGCCAGGAACACTGGTCCTACCCTGCCAAACTGACTGTTAAGATTAACCAGAACATGAGTCTATTTTCAAGACAAGCAAGTGGGCGTTTTCTACCACTGTCTCTTCTCCTACTACTAGAGAATCTTATACAGTGTTCAATTTACATATTTTTGTGACTTGAGCTACAAAGTTACAAAAAGAACAGAAAGAACCTAGCGGTAAGTGTCACATTTAGCAGCGAAGCTTCCTTTTTTCTTAAGGTTTGAACAGCCAAGCTTTACCTGAATATTGGTCCTTTCTAGAGGTCATCTTTGACATCAGCTCAGTCACATAGCCTTTTTTAATACCACAGCTGTGAGCTTCCTAGAATTCCTGCCCATGTGGATGTACTTGTAGTAGAAGCAGCTACAGCACACAAGCATGCATCTACTTGCTTCCCCTCCAACAAAATCTACAAGTACAAAAGAAGTGCTGTTCTTGCCCCGTTCCTAACGATTAGCTGACAAATGACAAAATAGGAAAACACACAGGTATTTACAATCATCCATAACTGCGCTGGCTGCTGAATGAGTTCCAAGGACTGAATGAGTCCTACTGAAAAACTACCCTCTTCGTTCTAGAAAATTCAGAACTTTCTCCTCAACTCTTCTGCTAGGCACTATTCACCACCTTTTCCCTTAGGCATGCCTCTTTTAAAGTCAGATCCTATTCTGAGCTCTCTATCACAAGGAGAATCCCTAGAGAACTCTATTTTCATTTAAGTCTTTGGCTCCTTTAATTTTTTTGAAGGACTACACAAAGCAAACACTCCCTAGAGATGTTAACAAAAGATGTCAATAGAAAGTCATTGGTAATTGATAACCGACCAACTACCTTTAATCTCAGATCTTAGAACTCAGGATTAGAATAAAGTCAGATTTTTTTTTTTTTTTTTTCTTTTTCTCTGGTTTTAGATCTGTGGGCTACAAAATGGCAAAGTAGACCCACTCAAAGCAGAACTGCGTTTGCCAAGGCAAGTTCCAGGAACCATGGTCCAATTCACTCCAATTTTTCCTCACAAACTGTCCATTTACTTCAAAATTGGCAGCATAGATCTGAAGTAATAAGGGTGTATTGTGGAACTTGCAGATAAAAATAAGGATCAAATTTATTACTGAAAAACATTTACTACCCTTAATTAAAACAAGTATTCACATGCCACAATAGAGCAACACACACCATACCTCCTTGAGCTCTCCTTTGCTCATGTTATCCAGGTGTATTTTGGTCCAATATTTGTCCAAAAGAGCAGCGTGGCTGCTTTGCTGTCTGTACCAACCTCCGCCACAACTGAATATTCTGAATCAAAACAACATGAAGAAACACAGTCTATTGGGTCTTGCTGAAGAATTCAACATTTTCAGCGCATTCCTGAGCATCAAAGAACATGCTACATACTGCTGCTGCAGCACAACGTGCATGCCTGGATCACCCACTGTTCGTCAGTGTACTGTCACATACCCTACCTTGCCTAATTCTGCTTTCCAAATCACCTGCTCTTCTATCACAGTCTTTCTCTTCCTGTAGTGCAAAACCTCCCCTAGAGATACTTGTGGAAAGATGACCGACAGTAAGTTAAGTCTATCAAAAGCAACATACAGAATCCTTTGTAAGGAGAGGAGCCTGACAGAAGCGGCCTGGGAAATATCTTCCACAGATTCTAAAGGATCTGTGCTTTATCACAGAAATGGAGGAAGAGCATCTCCAGTCCCTGCCCCCTCCACAGTCTTTTCTGATTCTTTTTTCCTCATTCTTCAGTCTCACAGTCCTTTCCACCATATATTTTGTTCCATACTTTTTTTTTTTTTACTGCAGATATATAACTATGCATCCACTGTGGAAGTAGCCTTGCACATGCAAAGCATTAGATATTAGTTTTGTGGTTTGTTGTTTTGTTGGGGTTTTTAAAATAATATTCCACAGCTGGAAATTCTAACAGACTTCTTGAATCTGCTCTAGCTAGCCCAATGAAAACAATAATTTGCTGTTATACAAACTGTTGACCAAGTATACCAAAGAAGAAAATCTTGGGAGATGAGGTAAAAGAGTTGAATGCAGAAGACTCAATTCCAGAAATAATAGATCAGATAAATCAAAAAATATGGAAAGACGACAAAAGAGGGAAAATTTGTTAAAGGCTTTGAAGTAAACTACAAAACATTTGAAAAGCATGTAACCATTCCCCTTCTAGATATCGTAACCTTTAATCTTGATACAATATTATGTAATATTAATTAATATAAAAGAAGACATTTTGACATCTGATGCATGAGCCATTACTACAGTGAAACCATGAGGGAGAGTACCCTAAATCTTCTGGTTAGAAAACATTACAAACCTTTATACTGACACAAGACTTTCACAAACCAGATTTTAAAATTTTTTTTCCTTCTATTTATTTTTTTTTGTAATTACCAAATAAAATAACTTCATCTTATTATAGATGCAGAGTTCAGTTAAAACTATTCATGAAACTTTAAAAAAATATCTTCCAGGGAACATGTGTACAACTGCTCAAACAGAAGTTGGAATAAAAAACAAAACCCAGAAAACTAAACACATTCAGTAGTCAAGAGTACCAACTACACCAAGATCAGCAAAACTAAAAAAAAATATTTTACACAGGTGCCGTTAAAACTAGCAAGTCAAGACACCTTTTACGAATTTTAGTGACTGTGAGCAGAGCCCCTTCCGTAGGTAAAAGTCACTTCGTGGTGACCAGTTGTAATTGCTGAGAGTGGTATTTTGTTTTGGTGGGGGGGTTGGTTAGGTATGGTTCCCCTCCAGCAAGTTTTATTCCTTCAGCCTTGAAGTGACTTTTCTGTCCAAAGACTGGATTCACCCAGTAGTAATACAAGACTGCTCTACAGTGAAAAAATTCCTTTCACAACTTCTATGGCTTCTATTTCTTTTTAATTGGGAATTGCTAAAATACTCCTGACCAAATACCTTGCACTTGCTGTCTTTGACTTAAAAATAGGATACTCATGCTCTTAACCTCATTTAACTTTACCTCCTGGTTGCAAAAAACTGGAATCCAGATGCTACTTTTAAACAGTCACCACGACCAGGAATTAGCAACTCTCTTTTTTCCAAAAGAGGTATCAGCACAGAGATCTGGAGAAGAGAATAAAATTTATGTTTAATTTTTTTTTTTTGTGAAACTGTAACAGATAGCACACCAATCCACACTCATTTCACACTTGAGATGCTAGAGCACTTCCACTGAGCACCACTACCACTGTCAGCAACTGCTGTTCCTGCAGATTGCACTTCCAAGTGACACTAACAAGAATGGCAGAGTCCCCAGTAATTCTAATCAACCATGAAAGTCACAGATATTATGTTTCCCTATCTTCTTTCTGCTGTATCCAGATTTAATAAGAGAATGGACATGAGTCTTTACACTGCAAGTCTAAATCAAAACTACTTATTTTGAATTGCCAAATGAATTATTAGACACTTTTGCATCAGAAGCCTTGTTTCTTTATCTGCCTGAACAAGGATGAGCTGCATCTTAAAGACCGTATTCTCAAACATCTATCTTTTTCAATGTATACCCTGCTACCCCCAGGAGAATTTGGGGTAAATCTATGCTTCCATGCAGAAGTACAGTAATAATGGTGGAAGGAAAAGAGGGAGGCAGGACCACAACGATCCCTCAGTGCAGCGGGAGGCAAGCATGGGGACTTTGATATGGAGAAAGGAGATGGGATGCCTGCAGGGAGGACCTGAAGAAAGGGAGATGTGAATGCAGGGAACTACTCAGAGCATGTTTATCATGAGTGCAATAAGCTGAGTCCACAACGCAAGTGAATGCATGACCTGTGGCAGTGAAAAACTGTCTAGTAGATAAAAGCAGCATTTCTTGGGTTTCTTATAAATTCCCTGTATTTCAGAAGCCTAGAACCCAATAAATAAGCTGCCAGGTTTAGTCACACAAACGATGTTTTACAGAACAGATATGAAAGAAAACAACTCTCTGCAGAATGTCCAGCAGGCCTATTCAGCAAAACATCTCTGTGGCATCGTTCTTGCAGAAGATATGCTTTCATCAGCCATTACTTCAAAAGTGACGGATGACAGCCTAACTAGTCATTCTGGAGCTGAGAACAGGAAATTGTTGAAACCTGTACTGCTTAATGTAACAACACATTTTTAATATCCAAGCCAGAGGCAAGAAAAAACAAAGAAAAAAACCCACCAAAACAAAGTCCACATAACAAAACTCTAAAAAAAAAATATAATCTTATTAACAGTACCACTCCAATACAGTGACAATATTCTGTGGTGTTTGGGGCCATATTTGTTTTCAAATATTAAAACATGACTTAAAAGACACATAGCTCATTATCAGTGTCAATTCAAACCTTCAGAGTGAAATTTGGCATCAGTGGCAGTGTCATGTGACTACTCTAAAACAATGTCAAAAACTAATGCGGTGTGCTAATAAGTGAACAAAGACAGGTTAATTCTTTCTAACCCCTTTTAAAGGGGCAGTATTTTCAGCATGCTGCTGCAGAACTCACAGTGATTTGACTCCAAAAATTCCTAGTATGGGCCTTAAGACCAGTACCTTACAGCAAACATGAACCCACATACCACATCCAGAGGTGCATAATCAATATCCTCCAGAAGTATCCAATAACCTTTGGTAACAGCTTGTGTCAAGGTTCCAGGCTGCCATACAAACTCCCCTGGTACATCTGTACAACGATACATACCAAGCAGCGTCTGTGATGGAAACAATCGGTAAGTTAGAGACCTGTTCATTACATCCCTTAAAAACTCAGAGTAAAAAGTTACAAAAATGACCAAAGATGGTATATAAATAACACTTACTTAGCCTCCACATTACTAAACAACCCATCTGGTAATCTGTGCCCAGTATTACACTTTTTTTAATTAAGGGGAACAAAGTTCCACCCCTCCGCATCTATGATAATCTAGCTGAAATGTGTTAAAACGAACCAGGTAATTGGAAGTGAATTTACAGAGGTGTGCCACTATAATTAACAAATAATTAACAGTATAACATACAAAACTGTCTAGGGTTGCACTGAACTCTATTTTACATCTTTTAAGTCTGTGACTAATCCAGTAAGAAAAATTGTAAGGCAAGTTATTCAAAGACACAAAACCAGTCAAGCGTTGCTTCTCTGTAAAGTTGTAACTTCCACATTTAAGCATTCCTTAAATAATTAAGTTTATGGTTTCACTAGCACACATTTTGTACCTTGAACTTTAGCACTTTTTCTTAATGTGGTGGTCTTACATATACAAATAGATACTCTTGTGGAGAGTAGTTGTGAGATTGTAAAACCAGCTGTTCTATACAAGTAAAGGTGCTTGTGCATGCTAATAAAAACCTTCAGACAGCACTTCTGGTAGATACTAACCACCTCAGAAAAGTAAATATAAATTGAGCCAAAGAAACAAACAGCTCAAAAGTTATATACACAAAACCAGAGGAACACAAAATTATCTTCGCCTCTGGTTTTATCTCTGCAGGTAGAGCTAAACCACTATTACGTAAGTGCAAGCGTCCTCAACATCACAGGATCTTACTTCATCTCACCTTTACTACAAAAAATTGGAATTAGGTTAAACTGACATTAGCTCACTCAAACTGAAATAAAAGTGTTCATACAGCCTTCGGCACCAGCTCGAGTGATTTTAGAATAATTTTTTTTCCCCCCCAAATCAAATAAATTTTGTTCATTAAAAAAAATTCAGTAGGGCTCTTCCAACATAGAAAAAACCCAATAAAACATAATTTGAATGAAACAGATACAGCACAATTATGCGCAGAATTCAAAACCTACTGCCACTTAACTATAATTTTTCTTCACATTTACTTATTCTTATCAATACTACAGACCAATACTACAGAGTTGGGAGTTGTGGGGTCTTTGGGTAAAAAGTTAAGCATTATCTTATTAGAAATTTAAGTCCATGCTTTAAGTAAAAATTAGGTCTAATCATCCAACTGTAAAACAACTTCATCAGTTACCTTACTATCAGTTTGATCCCCGAGTTGGACTTTCAAAATATGAGGAGGCTTTGCTCTTCCTGTAACAGCTGCTAAATATTCAATTAAAGAAGTTTTGCCACATCCTATTGGTCCTTCTAATAACACAGGACTCTGATACGCTACAGCAATAGCAAGGTTTTGAAGATTTGTGAAGACAGATTCAACCAAAACAAAACAGCCGGTGTTATTTTCCTGTTCAAACATAAAATTTGAGTTACAACACCGAAATTATTACTTTTTTTTATTACATGTTGTACAACACAGAACAACTACGAAAGCGAGTCTGACAACTAGAAAATTTTGGCCTGCAGATCTGTCACCACATATCAAATAAAATAAAGGATCCTAAAGCTGTATTTAATGATATTAAAATAGATTTCATCAAAAATCTATTATAGGTGTAACACTTAATAAAGTATACGTACAATTTGTTCCCAAAGGGAGTTCACACTAAGTTGTCAGTACAGGCATAGTAACTATTCAATCATAACACATGTCAATCAAATATAATTTGCAGTATAAGTGAAATTAAGTCACCAGAATGGATCCAAATCACAGGACAAATCAAATAGCAGTTAGATTCAGATGATGCAAATATGAGTATTAGGTAAATTCAGTAACGTTTTTATTTTATTCAAAATGCAATGAATGTAGTTTATTGAACGGTGATTAATCAATGCGACAGATCGTCTCCTACAGTCATTTATATATCAGCACATGGCACAAAAATGAGTGTTTTCCTGCCAAAAGGCAGAGAGAAGAGAAATCAGAGTACATACTGCACCAAAACAAGTGTCTTGTATTTTAAGTTTGATCTTCTTTTCAGATACAGTTTCATGTACTTCTCTGGTTACAATGCTAGTTTTTAAGACTACCTGCTTTCCCTTACAGTTTGCTCCTACCTCTTCATCAGACCTCCTCAGCTGTAACTAGAACTACACTGTACACCAGATCAGTGAAATAAAAAAAATAAAAGCGTGCCTTTTCAGGCAGTTGTCTCCTCCATCATAGACAAAGAGTATCCCTTCAGCAATCCAGTTTATAGCATGATCTAGCTTCAGGACAGTTGCAGCTGCAACCATACCGGCATAGGAGTAAGAATCTCATTAACCAGCTCTATCTTTTCCCCTGCTGCAACAAATTTCAAACCACACCCTCAATCCTATTAAAAAAAAGCCAGAATACAGTAAATTCAACTGCGGAAGCTGTGGGGGAGGTGGGAGGAGTAGAGTTTGGGAGGAAATTCCTCTTTCCTTCCTTCCGCTACTCAAGAAATTCTGGACACTGGTAGTCTTCATTCATTTCTTTGTCCACCGTCTGTAGATCAGTGTTGCAAAATTAAATAGAAATACTCAGCTAAGAGCTAAAACCGTACCTAAATGAGAAAAACAGTCAACAATATTGGCTGCAGCTACCAAGAACCTGAACAGTTCAAGATAAACGGCATCTCAAGAGAAAAAAAGGTTACTGTTTGCTCAAAAACGTTTATGCCTTCGATGAACTTCTAAAACAGTAAGGCACTACATTCTGTATTACACTTCACTCAAGCAGAGAAAGTAAGTTCTTCCTCACTACTCCTCCTTTTTTTCTGACTTCCAGAAGAATAAGTAACAGACTTCCTTTCTTAAGAGAAGAACTAAGAATATGTTTGGAGAAAGGCTTTTTGTAAGATGTCTGTATAGCACAAAAAACTACTTCATGCAGGTAAAAGCAATTATGCCAGATCCTAGCATTACTCAGCTATGGAATATCACCCTAACTTGGACTGGAGGTACTACAGAAGAATATTCAGCCTTATATAGTATGTTTGCAAGAACTGCTACAAGAGGATAAAATGAACAGCACTATTACGCCTTCATCGCTTCATTCCACTGCAGAGCTTCTTTGCAGTATCTATATTATGCAACGCTAGCTTACAGCGCACATCAAGAAAGTTAAAGATACACATATTACCCACAGTATCTCAATACCATTTAAGCAGGAAATAAAGTCAGCTCACCACATTTAGGGATTCTTAAAAAAAACCCAACACCCTCCCTCCCCCCAGAAAAAAGTACAGACTTAACCCAGGGTTACATACCTGCTCTTCAGAAACAAGGTGTAGTCTAGGCAGCACAATACCACACACAGCTACTACATTTGGAGAGAGGTCGCCCGATACAATATGTCCTTGAGTATATTGCGGTTCTTTCTCCTTTTGCCAAAACGAGGAGTCCGAGTTGGCCAAAACAAGGGCTTGTTCCACATTCTGCAGTTGAGATTCTTCTAGTAGCCTGTGAAATTCGTGGTTATTAACTCAACTGAAAGCCACCAACAAAAACAAACAGTGTTCAAGATTTTAAAAGTTCTTACTTTAGTCTGAAATGCATCAGCTCCTCAGGATTGAATATCTTCCTCAGGAAAGATAATTTATGCTCATCATTCATGCATGTAACCAGAGCAAGACAGTTTGAAGTATACCTAAAAATTACATTTGGAACAAAACATGTTAAAATAGTGTCTTAAGAATTTCGGTTTGGCAACTGTCAATTGCAACCCAAAACATCAAGTTTGGAAAAACATACAGAAAACTTTCTTCACAGAAAGTATTTTAGTGCTATGCTTAATATTCTTTAAAATTAGATAAGTATCTCAGAACTGAGAAAAGGAATTCTATCATGCCACACTTTATCATTTACACACCAACTAGCTAACCTTTCTCCAAAGGACTGAATGATCATCAGAAACATAGTAAAGGAGAGCACTTTCCCAAATAAATGAAGGTAAACATATAAGACAATGAAAATCAGGTTTTCTCTGCCTTATTTTTTTCTTCTCCTACTACCATTATCCTTTCAAAACTGCTTTCTATTTCATCCTATATCTAAAATAACCCTAGCACGATGAACTCGAGACTCAGTGCCAAAAGAAGCCAACAACTGCCAAGACTTGACTTCATCACTACATAAAGCTGCCTTGCAACACAAGGACATTTAGTACAAATCATAAAATGCTTTTCATTTATTATACCACTGTTTCTACCTTCCAAAAACAAAGCTTTCAATGAGCTTGGTGGGAGACAAGAAAAAAAGTTGCCAGAAGACGACTGGTTCAGGACAAAATTTAAAAGTTAGCTCATTCACCTTCTTAAGATTAATAGCTGAACACCAGGTAAACCAATTCTAGTCAATGAATTAGAAATTCTTCTTTTTCTAAGACTAAGTGTATGTCATCCTGAAGAGCATCATAAATGGCCAATAGATTTGACAACACTCTTGTTCCTGCCCTTTTTAAATTATATGCCTTATTTTAAAATTATGTGTTACTCATATAATTCTGAATTTATGTTTAAAAAAAGACTCTAAGGACCTTTTTTTAAACAAATAAAAAGCACTACCAATAATCACATAAATAAAGTAGATCATGTGACTAGGTTGAAGCCCTGCAGGCAGACACCTAACACAAAACATCTGACCAAAACCTTGTTGCAAAGACTGCAACAAGGCCAATTAGGAAGTGTGGCTTAAATAAGCCAAGCTTTACCGTGACTGACATGTCTGTACGCAAGCAACAGAAAAAACCCAACTCGTTCATAGCGTATCAATGCAGAATAGTGCAATAGATCATTATAATATAAGTTGGAGTGAGACGATCCATCTCTACTTTTTTCTAGGATAACATGCTAGAATGCATGCACTACACCAACAGGCTTAAAGCCGAGGTGATAAATGCACCATCTCCCATGAATCCAACTTGGGTAAATTGAAGTTATTTGAAAAGATTCTCCAGACTATAGCTTCAAGCACGACTAGGAGCTAGCCTAAATTTCACTCTGTGATACAACACTGCAGCTTTCAAAAGATCAGATAAGAAGCACAGGTACAGATGCCATCGGTACAGATTTTTCTGGTATTATTTGAAGATTCTTTTCTACTTAAATGGAGAAGATCTGGGGGGTTAACTTACCAACGGACTAAAGTGTCATGACTCCTTAGGAGTGGAATACACACACTCCAGTCCCATAATTCCCGGAAAACTGATTGCTCCTTTTGTAAAAATCTATAGGCTGCCTCCATGAGGTCCCGTAACTTCATTCGTCTGCGCCCATATCGGACCGTGTTTGCATCTGAGCTCTCCAGGAAAAGCCTCTGGAAAACTGGTGATGTATTCTTGAAATATCTTAAAGCAAATCTTTAGAAGAAAGAGAGAGAGAGAGAGAGATGCAACACAGACATTTAAGCCAGAGGAAAGGAAAATAACCACTAATAAAAACATCAGGACACAGGTCCTGAGACAGCAATTGATGGCATACTGAGAACTAAGGGCAATATTTAACTTTGTCCACACTTGGGAAAGACAACCATTTCAACAATCAGCTGACAAAAGATACTTTACTTTATTAGAAATCATTAGCTAATTATCAAGGGGAAACAGTACTGCCTTTGCTAAAATCTCTTTGATGGCTCTTGTTTACTGAAAAAGTAACACAGCTTCCTGCTTACATAATTTTGTATTCTACTGGCCTACAGGTCTAATCTTAAATGCAGATATTTTGGCTGGGAGCAATTTTCAGGCCAGCTGTTTTGCTTTTCTTTTGATCATTAAGATGAAAATCACGTTAGCTCTTACAATACAATTTAATTTAAATAAGCTGTGTTTAAGACTCATGTTTTTAAAATCATTCTTCCAATTCAGAACACACTTGTTACTGCGTGCGACAATCCAAATGGTAACACCACCTCTCACCAGCAGCGACACGCTCCCCAAGTTCAAACATCGCACAGGGAGACGGGACATTACTCACGGCAAAACATCAGGGTGGTCAGCAACCAGCTTGCTCATTGCTACACACAGCCGTTCATGCCGATCGTGGTTGATTTGGGCACCAGCTTTAATGGCTTCCGCGTTTCTTTCCAATAAATCCAATAGGATCGGCCGAACCTGACGGCCAATCAACAGAGTACATTCTTTATCCAGCAGCAGCTGCGCTAAAGTATCGAGGATGCACTGCCGATCCTGCTGAGTCCAAATCTAGAGGAACAGAAAGTAAGAACAGGTTAAATGGAAAATGATTCGGACTTTTCACTTCAGAATTCTTCAAGCAGGATTCACAGTGAATTTTGCAGGAACCAGCCTTTCAAAAAAACAGAAGGGAGTCCAAAATACCCAGTGGAAGTATTGACCTGACACAGCTCTCCATATTTGAAGAAACTGGGAAACAGAGTGAGTGATGTGCAGAATAACACACTAAATAGGAATTACAAAAAAGTCCCCAAATGCTAAATTATATTTTACAGCTGAAAGATAAAGCAAATAATTTTGAATATTTTTTTTAAAAGAAAAATTCAGAAAAATGTTGTAACAACCAATACTTCTTTGTTAATAGAATTCCCACTGATCTCAGCAGCTCGGTCTCACAAGAGCCACAGAACATTTAAGAATTCTAGTTCTTAAAAAAAAGTTTGAGTTGCATCATGTTCAGTACCTCTTTTCAAAAATGAAGCATTCAATCATGATCACAGCCTTATTTCCATGTTTCTGATAGCAATTATAGCGAGCAATGCTCTTGACAAAAAGAAGCACGTATCTGCAGTTTTGAAGTTGAGATTTTTTTTCTTCTTACTTTTATATAAAAATGGTCCTTTAGTGCAAAACAAAGTATTAGGCTTTAGAATAGATGGAAAACATGTTCACATCTGCTAGGAAAAAAAAAAAACAAAACAGAAAAAAACCACACACACACACACATACCCGCACATCCCCCACAATCCTCCTAACTTTGTTACTGAAGAACCACAACCCATTTCTCGTGTCTTATACTTAAATTTCTCCAGTCTTTGAGTTCACGTTAATATCCCAGCATCTCTCCACTCCCGTGACGTTTAACATATAACGCAGCATAAGTAATTTTGATTTGTGAAAAATCAGGATTAGGAATTTGCACCGTAGTGGTTTCACCCTTAGCTTTGATGCTGCACTCTCCCCTCCCTTGCTGAAATGAACCCTTCTCCTGTCAAGACTGTTCTGTCTTTCTTGGCAAACAGTCATAAATACAGCTAGGCAAGGCAGCTTCCCAAACACAACAAGCACTTACTAGACCCCTACAGAAATATTCTGCAGTTCAGGTAGCCTTTTGTTTTAGCGACACGTGCAGCCAATTTCTGCTTCTCCTAGACTTTTGTTACTCAGGTTAAACCTGCTCCTGGGTCTGCAGATGGGACGGTTTCTTTGTTACAAGATAAACAGACCACAGAAGTCCTACACTTTGCCTCTGAAAGGGTGACCTCCTAAGGTTATACCACTGTCAACATCCTTGTAGGATACACACATACTTGTTCAAGTTCCTTGGGTCTCCTTCTGAATCTGAAAAAGACATTCATTCCCTAACAGCACACAAAAAAAAAAAATCAGGGAAACTGCAGTATATGCACTACAAACATAAACCCCACAGCATTAATTGCAAGCAGTTTCTTACATGCTTTGTGTTTATTTTTATGAAACACGGTAAGTTTATCTTCCTCTCATCTATCAGAGCAGCATCAAAAAATTTTAAACATGGTGCTGAAGGTCTGCATTCATCAGAGCCAGCAAGACACTGTTGATTACAGGGGATCAGATTCTGAGTGGCAAAATGTTTGACAAGCTGTTCAAAGGCAGCTCACCTCAAAAGAACGGGAGACAAACTCCACTGTAAAAAATAAAAAGTACCTTCAGTTTCCAAATCTAGGTCATCTTTGGCTACTCAAAACAAGGCACAACAGGGTGCTTACTTTATTAACCAGAGCTTTCAATATCAAAGGAAGGGAACAGTTAACAATAAAATAGTAAATAAATAATGTGACTGACTCAGTAAAATTCTGTAGTTACATGACAACTGTACAACAAATCCATTCCATTAGCAATTTTGTGAGAGCAAGCAGTTTTTTAATCGTTGTGTGTAGTACCTTTAGGACACACAAAACTGTTCAAAAGTCACAGTGGCAACATACTCACGCTACAAAGAGACCATCCGTTTGATTTCAGAGTCTAAATTAAAAATTGTATGGAAAAGAATAATAGTCAGAGGGGTTTTTTAACTAAAGCTGGCCTTGCGCAATAGCCAACTTTCTCAGTCGGTAGCAAAGGACAGCTGATCTGAAAGTGTTTTCATTCTAGTGTCCAAATCTGGGACAGTAGACCGGCACCCACGGTTCCAAACAGCTGCCTTAGGAAAGCACCACAAAAGACTGTCCCTCCAAATACACGCTGTGTATTACTAACAAAAGAGACATTAAGCAGAAGCACAGCTAGGAGTGAGACCTGGAGTCAAACACGATCCCAGTTGCTCCTCTAGCAGCACGTTGCACACCTCCTTCCCAGCCTGCACAGTACATTTACTTGGTGCTCACAAGGTATAGAAATCTTTATTAAGAACTGGCTTAATCCAAACACCAAGATTGCCAAGAGAAAAGATCACAGCAAGGAACAACCGGGCCCACGTGAAAGCCACATTTCTGATGGTAGCTCACAGGTGTTTCCCCAGAACATTACACCATGCACAGATTTAACAGTGGGATACTTCTAAAGCACAGGAGGGCAACAAGGCTGCGTGTGGGAAATCCTTCTCTCCTCCAACGCAGGAACACGCATTCTTGGCTCTGTTCCCTCACAAAAGCAGCTCTAACGTTGTATGACTGTGCAGCAATCAATTTGACAAGATGACCAAGTTAATCCTTCTCCCAAAGTCTTCTACTGGGTGGGAAAGTAGAAGGGATTTTCCACATCAGCACACTCACTCAGTTCAGGGTAAAAGAAAGGTGTGGCTTGGCCTTGGGAATAGGCAAAAAACAAACAGAGTAGGACCACTCTTTTTGGCAGCTGTCCAGTTCAGTAAGATAAAGCAAAACATGAGCCTGCACTCTTCTTATAACCCACATAACTCAAGAAAAAGAATTTTAAAAGACAGGTGGATATGCAGCCTCACAAGGAGAACAAGATAGCTTCAACTACCTGCAGAACGAGCTAGAACTTCCTACCCCTCCTCCAGCACATCGCATTTCATGAAGGAGCAGTCTGTCCGACTAAGGATAGCGAGAACGTTCTTGTTGACTTAGTATCAGCGTATTTATTAACACACTGTCTCTCAGAAATCAGAGCTCTTAAAAAACTAGAAGCAGAAGGAGATGAGAATACACTCCAGGATGGAAGCAAAAGCACAACATACCTTCCCTTGTTTATAATGCTACATGGTGTAAAGCCTAATTAATCTTTCAGATAAAAAGCTGAAGTCATATTTTAGGAAAAAAAACAGTCTGCCTTAGCTGCCAGGATGTCAAGACATTTTTCTGACAGCCAATAGTAGCTGGGTGAATTTGGGACAGCTAGGTCACCTCTTTTTTCCTACATTTATTAAATTAAAAAAAAAAAAAAAAGGTAATAAAGGCACTTCTCAACATCAAATGCTAAGACTGAAGGGCTATAAATAAGAACTTTATTATTAAAACAATTTTCATTCCTACATAGAAAAATGAAAGGTGAAATGAAGGATGCCAAGCTGAAACACCAACAGAATAGAACAGGATATCCAGAATGGCATGCTCAAGATCTCCAGTTCACTCAAGATTGTTTCGTAGACTAAATAGAGGAAATATCCAACAGGGTCAGGTTTTTGATTTATATCTTTCCATATACACTCAGTGATGGACATAAAGGGCAGAAACAAATAAGGATATTTTTGCATTAAGGTTCTATTACTACTAGCATTTTAACCTTCACATTAATGAACTTCTCTACTGAAACTACACCATCAGAAAGAGCCAAAATACATGCATTTGCACAAAATCTGCATTTGGAATTCTATGCAGAGATTCCTATTCAAACAGACCTTTGGTAGCACATAGAACCAAAAAGCACATTCTGGCAGTCTGTGGAACCCTACAGCTTACACAGTTTGCTTAAATTATCCAAAAAAACAGAAAGGTGGGAAACAAAGACTGTTTTAGAGAGCTTTTCATCCCATTTTCCTCATTAAGAACACAGAAATTTGCTGTACCTTTGCAGTGTTAATGGCATACAAATACTCTACAGACAAGGCTCTATTTCTGCTACATACTGAAGCACGGGGAACAAGATCTTCCATCACCACATAAACGGTGCCTGACTATGAATCTCAAAAGAGTGTTCCTCACTTAGCAGTTGTGGGCAAGTTCCATTCCATATTGAAGAAATAAGTCACCAGAAAGACACAGTGAAGCTGCAGAGCAAAGAGAGCTCTGGATTTCCAGAATGCCTGCTTCCTAAGTTACATACAAAGCAACTGGTAGGAAGTCAGGTGCGACGACTGGAGTCAGTGGTTGTTTAGTGGCAAGACAAACCTAACATACTCCTAGTTCTGTAGCTTCCAAGCTTGGAAATAGCAATTCACTTTTCAAAAGAACGTGCCATTATTCATTAATGTGCCACGCCAGACTCTCTGGATGTAATCACTCTTTAATAATTTCCACCTAGCAAGACTTTTAACCCAAAGTATCTCTCAAAACAGTTGCCAGAAGGGAAAGGGCACAGCCTTTTTCCCAGTCTCAGATCTCGGTAACTCACTTCTGGTTCACCGCTCCATCTGTCTGCTACACCACATATCCGCATCATCCCCATCTCTGTTTCTCAGCTGTTTCTTTCTCTTGAATAGCAGCTCTTCATCACTGCTTCCCACCAATTAGCATCAACTCTCCAACACAGGAATATATATTCATGTCAACTTTACTTTGATCCTATGATTTGCAGTGACAGAAGAAAAAGCCAACAGCAAACCTTGACTACCAGTATGAAAGCTTCCTCCAAACATAACCAAGAGACAGCAATTCAGACTAAAAGCCAATATTCTGAAAAAAATATGACGACTTAGACTTTTCATCTTCAAACAACCGGGATGTTTCCTGGACACTCAAATAGAAACATGGATTTTGGGCCCCAAAACGTGTATGCAACTCAGGGGCTTCAAAAGCTCTACCGTGAAAAGCATTAATAACATGACATCTGATGTGTTGACACCCTGCTATTACAGGTCTTAAAAAAACTTCAGAGACAGAAATGAGCTGGGCCTCAACTCTCCTAGAAGCCAGGTGTGCTCTTCACAGTTGAGGCAACCAAAGCACAAACCCAGTGAAAATAGGAACGCGTTTCCAACATCACCGTGATTAAAAAAAAGGAAGCAAACCCTAGAAACTCCAGTCCGCTCTCTTTTCACCCCCACACGCTGTTTTTGAGGCAATTAAAGAAGACATGCAAATAGCACCAGGGCAGCACGCTGCAGCTAAGGGGCGAGCTACCGCCTCGGTAGGCGAGTACAGGCCACCTCTCGCCACCCTGCCTTCAGAGTCACCTTAAGGGACAGGGAAGGCACTGAAGACTTTAACTGCGGGGCAAAACGCCCCCTCAGGAAGGGCGATAGGAGGGGTACCGGCAGACGGAGGGGCGACAGGAGCGGTACAAGGAGACAGGGGAGGACCCACCTCACCGGGCTCCACTCGCACAACCCTGAAAGGGGCGGGGAGGGGAAAAAACCGCAACACGCACACACCGGGAGAGGGGGGAGAGCGCGGGGGCGGCTCCCGCAGAGCGGCGCCGCGGCCGCCCGAGGACGCGGGGGCGGGAGGGGTCG
>NW_009258727.1:210495-241896 GCF_000687185.1 Egretta garzetta
GTTGTGGCAGATGCCGCACCTCCGCTGGCCGAGCGTCGCCGCATGCCTTGGCAGGCAAAATGTTTCTTGCCTGCTGCCTCTCACGATTGGTTTGGCTGGTGGTGTCAGGCAGGGGAAACTTGCTCTTAAATGGGTCAGCAGAGAAGCGATCAGAATTACCGAATTGGGTTATTTTAACCGGTTAAAATATACGTTCAGATAACCTGTTTGTAGAACACAGTGCTTGTTTTCGTGCCGAAGTTTCTTTATAGGGTCTTTATTTGATGTAAATGGGTAAAAGATACAGCTAAAGATCTTCTTCAGAATGCTTATTTAAAAGACTGATCATTCTTGCTCTTCTTGATGGAGCCCTCCGTTTGTTATCTTGATGTAAGACTTCTCTCATTCTAGTGTTGGGTTTTGTTGAAGAGCAAAGGCTGCGTGTAGCTCAGGCGTAATTGACTTATTTGAAGATGCTTCCGTTTTACAATGTTCTGAAATTGTCAATCTGTTGTCTTTCCTCTGATGTTTTACTTGTAGATGGGGAAGCCATAGGGAGTTTGTATCATGGCAACAGCTGAGGATGGACTGGGACTGTTTGGTACCCGCTACGGTGGTAAGACGTGTTAGATTACTTTCTGTTTTGCAGTGAAGTAATGCAAGCAGTCGTATGAAAATAGATAGGTCCAAGAATAACTTAGAAAATAAAATGGAAACAACTTAAGTTGGGACAAATACTGATGAGCTTCAACTGTTATTAAATGGCTGTGGCACAGTATCGTTGTAAACCATATCCCATTAGTAAGTTTGGATTTTAAACCGTAACAGTGTACTTTGGTTTTCTACTATGTTTTGAGGGGATGCCTGGAACTGGTTTCTCTCCTGTGTTTTACAGTGTATAATTTAACCGTCTCTGTATCTTAATGAAGTGTGTATCTGAACGGTTAGGACGGTTGTTCCTTTCTTTGCTGTTGGTAAGAGCAAATGCGCTATCATCTGGTATAGTACCAGCAGTCAAGGTACTCAACGTTATTTCCAGCTCTGCAGTTGATTGATCTGATGCATATTTGTGAGATTCCCAGCCTCAGAAAGATTGTGGATGTTGATATTTGTAGTAATAGTATTTATTGCAGAACTGGAGCTATTCACATAGAGGAGGTGAGAGTGATAAGAGGCATTGGAAAAATACATGAACTGAGGAGATTTAGATGAAAATACTTTTACAGAACCAGTTAGTCTATGAATAGATGGCAATACTAAAGCAAATTCTTTGAATTATGATACAGACTGTCACAATACTTTAGCAAGAAATGTTTCATCATACTGATTATTTTTGTTTTGGAGTTGTATAATTCTTTTATTTGTGTATTCTAGAAAACAGCTTCAAATTCAGATCAAGTTGACTTAGTTTATAATTTTAAGTTTTATTTGTACTTAAAGCCATGTATTTTGCTTCATGCACAGTTCTTGTGGTATTTAGGGACTGGTCTTACAAGACTGCCTTTGTTCCCTGGTGACTAAAGTTCTTTTTTCCACAGTAGCAGTAGCTTGCTGGATAAAATTTCCCCTGTCCTTTACTAGTCTCTGCTACTACTTTTACTACGCTCTACTGGTCACAGCTAACACTTACTTTATGGGAAAGTTAGAGGTTGGACTTTACTAAATGTTTACTTTAGCCTTTTTTTTTTTTTTTTTCTTAAGCTGAAGCTTCCCCCTTCAAGGAAGGTGATGAGAGCTCAGTGGATATTTACGATGGCTTGGACAACAGTGTGACAGTTCCTGGTAGGTTGACTGTATCTTGCTGTTTGGCTTGGGGCATTATAGAGTCGCTTGTGCTTCTTAGGCTGGTTTCAAGTAAAACAACAGTTAGCTTTAAGTTTACATTTAGCTGGTGTAACATACGCTTTGGTGAGCTACTTGTTTAAATTCAAGACATACATGTTACACTCCGTATAAATACAGCAAGAATTCTTAAGTCTGTTAGCTGAACAGAGAAACCTTAGCTATTCTATCTGTGCTGTGATATAGGACATTTTACCTTGGAAAAAGCACCTTTATTTTGTGGTTTTTAAATAGCTTCAGGACCAGAACTGACAGTCACTGATTGCTAAATCCTCAGGGAAAGCTCCAAAACATACTTCCTTTGTGATACAGTTCGCTCAGTAGATCCTTTTAACCTTTTGTTACTTTATCAATAATTTCACATGCTAATGTGAATTAATTTAATCTTCAAACTTCTTTGAAGGTAAGAAAGAAATGGACCCAGCACATGCTCTTTTTTGGAGTCTTAGCATACCGTTCAATTAAATGCTGTTTCTAGTATTTAAACAAGTGTTTCTCTGCTGACGTTACTGCTCTAAGGCCATTGAATTTTTATGGAAGGACTATACTATATCCTACAGACATAAAACATCTATACATCTTTTTCTTGCTTTCCTTGTTGTATTTGTTACAGCTTATAAGAGTATTCTCTAAGGCTGTATTTCACATACTGTGATGCATTGTTTAGTAAATGTAAAATATGCAAGGAGGAATACCATAATACAATGCAAACATTTTGTATAGTCTAGTTCTGAGGAATTTTTTTTTTTTTTTTTAATGTGAAAAGAGGATTAGCGAGATTTTTGCTCTATACAGTTAAGGTGTTATTTGCATGCCATCTTGCATTGTGTTAATAATACTCTTTGTATTATGGTATTGTCCAAAGGATTGAATTGCAGCTTTGATAGCTAGCTTAATTTATTTGTCTGCAAATAAATCTGTATTTAAGAGGTGTCATAAGTCAGGTCCTGTCAGTAATGCATATCTGGTGAACAGAGCACACAGGTTGATTTGAGGAAAAAGCACTGTTACCTAAATAATTGGGGTGTTTGGCTATTGGGTTGGATTTTGGTGGGGTTTTTTTTCTTTCATTTCTTTGGAACGAAAGCTAGGGAGTTTACATTTGTGAGGGAATGTAAAGCAGCAAAGAACATTTGTTCAACACAAGAAGCATGGTATTCAACCCCATACCAACTCTACAGTAATTCCATTTGATTCTGATCAACTGATCCACGTTTGTGAATGTGTAGGTCACTGGCATCCGAGTATTCTTTTTCTTAGTAATTTTTTTTTCAACTGCAAATGTTTCCAAGGTGAGGTCTGGGCAAAAGCTGAATGAATTGTAGGATCCGCATATTTATTCTAGCTTTCTGCTATCTGTTGGCTCTGGAATTGCGGAACTTCAGATCACTGCTACAGTGTAACCCTTCTTGCTTTGTAAATTAGGTAGGTTGACTGTGAGTTAGCCCTCCTTTGACTTCAACCAACTTACTCGGCAATCATAAAATGCATACATCTTTGTTGTTAGGTGTCCTGTATATATCTTAATTTTTCAAACACAATGTTTTCAGTCGAAGTTTAATTTTCATTGTTACCTTCTATGTCGATGTAAAGTGGATCAAGTATTTCCAATAAAATTAACATAAATGTTGAAATTCAGGATAGGAATTTCTGCAGATACGGTCATGTGTTTTCCTCAGTGACACAGTGCAACCTGGCTAGCAAAACACCTTTTCCTTCACGTAATTGATTTTCTTTCTACAGAAAATTCTGCTCCAAATTCTACACCAGCTGGAAACAGCTTAAATTTATTTGATGAGATATTAATTGAAGAAGGGACTGCAAAAGAAACATCCTACAATGAGGTGTGTATTAATGTGGCAAAAATAATTCTGGTGGTTTGGGAGTTGTTTTGTTCCAAATTTTCTTCTGTAAAGTGCAAAAAAAGTCAGTATGCTCACATTATTTGAAAAAATAGGGAAACTACTTTTAAATAAGTAGAAACAAGAGTGTGCTAATAAACTGTTACATCAGTGGGTTTATCAGAATAAGTGACTCTCTCACTCTGTGACATGGTCTGTTCTCATTCAACATCCATTGCGTGTGGCTCACATATCAGCTACATTCTGGGAAAATGTACCATAATTCCCTTCTAGTTAAATATCCGTTCAAACGTCTGATACAAAGCTATTCTTGACATTTGTCCCAACAAATTTTACCAGACTAAAGCAGATAGGTTATGGATTAATCTTATGTGTCATTAGATTTTGTCCTTGAGACTGAAGACAACCATGCAGTAGATAACTACTCCTAGCAAATCAGCAGAACACTTACTCATGCAGTGTCACCTATCCTAGTCCATAAGACACATTTTTACTAACTTGAACTTTGGATTAAAAGGGACAGATGTCCACAGGTAATGCACTGTAGAAGAAGCAGGAGCAAAACCTCCAGGAGTCTACTAAGTACTGAAAGCATCACTTTGAAAGTTTGAAAGCAGTTGACTGTTAAGTATGACAGTAGGGAACTTGTCCATTCTTCTGTGAAAGTTTTGTTCACCATCTACTTTTAAAGAAAGGCTCATGCCAAATCTATTTTGTTTAATTTTGTCATCTCAACAGGAGCATGTCCTTTACAGTCTATTTTTGAAGTCCAGGTTTGTTTGTAGTAACTTTCTGTTGTGTTTTTCCTTATCTGTTTTGTATTACATAAAATCTGACAAACAAGTCCCCATCTGTAGGGCTCTGAGAATTCCTGCTCCTCCATAATCCTGTCTTTAATTTCACAATAATATCGCTTCCTGTTACTCTCTAGCCTATTACTGTTGGGCAAGCACACATAGACTTCCTCTTATCTGAGTGTTTGTGATGTTTTAGAGACTTGTATACATGTTGGAGTATTGAAGCTTTTTGTTTTAATATGGCTTTAATATGTTACTTTTGGAAAAAAACAGCTTTGTAATATACATTACTGTGTTAACCAACTGTAAATCTAGAGGAGTAACTTTTCTGTGTAATTAAGTCTACTTCTATGCTGTGAATTCTCTCTCTGACAGTTGCAGGCAGAATATGGAAAATGTCAGCAGCAAATTAAAGAGTTGATGAAGAAATTTAAGGAAATACAGGCACAGGTACTGTACTTCAAAGGGCAACATTGTCAAGACTTTTACGTAAAGCAAACTAAATATTACTTTGACAGAGAGTTAATTTTATATGCATTCCAGAATTAAGCCATCACGTGGGTGGGTTGTAAAGCACCTCTGTAAGTGCTAGGAGCTTGTTCTGCCTAGGATAGTTGCTAGGATAGCCTACTGACAAAATCAGTAGGTACATTCACTTGTTTCACGATGTTGCATGCAGTAAGACTTCAGGTGCTTAAAAGCTATCTTCTATCACCTTAATTAGAAAATAAGCATGTCAAGTGAATAGTTATCAGAAAGGTATCCAGTTGTCGTTTGTTTGTTTGTTTGTTTTTTTAAATAGGTCTTTAATGCACTAGGGAGAGGATTGCAAAGGTACCTGAGCTGTCATTAGAACTGGAAGAGGATGTTTGCATTGCTTTGAGTGTGGTGCCATTTTGATAAGGCTGAACTGCTCTTCAGCTTGAGCTAATATCCCCATGCTGTGCCATTCTATATAGTTAGATTATCTTGGGCAATTCTGCAACATTCTGTATGGTGTATTAGAGATAAGTCCTTTGAAATGGTAAGCAGCTTCTGCCCTGTGACACGTCTGTATTGTTTTCTGCAAAACTTGTCTACCTTTCTGAGCAGGCTTGGCTGAAGACAATTATTAAGAGAAGGGGCTACCTCTGGGATTGACAGATAGGGTTTTAGAACATCATATCTAGAAATGATAGAATGATAGAGCACCCAAAGTTTTGATACCCTGAAAAGAAATACAATTACCCTCTTTCTCTGAAAGTGCTTAAAACCTACATCTCTCATTTGACACAGCAACTGGGAAAGCAATAACTTGAGTAAAAGAACAAAGCGAAGGGACATAGACATGAATAATGTTTTTAAAAAAAGAAAAAAAAAAGCTCCTTTGGATCTCAATAATTCTGATGCAATTCTGGCTTCTTCAAAACAGTTTCTGTATGTTCTACTGTCAGTTTGCATATGATAGGAATTTTTCTAATGGTTATCTTGTGCTGTTTTGCATTACATGTTTGGATACCCAAGCTAATTCTCGTTTTTTTTTTCTCTCTCTCTCTTTTTGTATAAATTTAAAATAGAATATCGTTCTACAGAATGAAAACCAAGCTCTCAAAAAGAATATTTCAGCACTTATCAAAACAGCAAGAGTGGAAATTAACCGTAAGGATGAAGAAATCAGTAATCTCCATCAAAGGTACAACTAGACAGTGGAACTGAAAATGTGCTTTGTGTCTGATCATGTTTATGTACTTGTAAGAAACTTCTGCGGCTATTTTAAGTAAAACTAACGAAGAAAATCATTACTTTGTAAATAATTGTTTGTGTGGTTTAGTACTGGTACAATCAGAGGAAATAGGTATGTATCTTCTTTGCTTGATGAGGTCTTTGGTTTCTAATTAAGAAAATGCGGAGGAATCCAAAGGGTGATCATTTGCCTGAATTCTTTTTTGTTTGTTTGTTCTGTTAATCACCTGTTCCTGGGGGGTTATCTAACCATCTTGCATGTTTCAAAACAGATACTATCTTACACAGTTCAGCTTCAGAATTAGTCTATTTTATGGTCTCAGACATGAATTCCATGGAACTTTTCAGACAACAAATGAAAAAAAATAAAGCGACTATATAATGTTTTCATGGCAAGATATAAAAGCCCTGTCTCCAGTGGTGCAGGATAGCAGCTAGAGAATTCTTGGTAATTTCTGTGTATTACTAATCTTACTGCCAGGAATTGAAAATAGTGAAGTATGGATGGGAGAGCAGCTGAATGTAAGGTTTCTGGACCACTTGAAGCTACATGTATATTAGCTATGCGATATTTTTTTTTTCTAAATACTGAAAATGACCAGATATGATCTGATGGAGGATAGCTGTCATTTTCACACCTTTGAGTGTAGTATTCTGGGTTTTAAATTAAATTGTTTGAAAAATATTTTCTTGTTTTGAATACTCAGCCTCATTAAAGAGTTTACGAACTCCGTCGCAATACCTTCTGATGGTGATGAAAATTTATGAACAAGGTATTTGATCTAGGTATTTTGGAGGCGTTCATCATGGAAAACCGTGGGGAAAGTGGCACTTTGAGGCCTTAGAAGCATGCCTTGTCTGCTGCATGGTCTATAATAAATTGGCTCGTCTTAAGTAATCTACCTTTCTGTAAAGACTACTTCAAAGATAATATCTTTGAGGGAAATTGTTAGTGCTTAACTCAAAGAAAATTCAAAGCAAACTAAAAAAACCCCGAACCCTCACTTGGGTACAATTACATTGATCACACACGTATGCAGATTTAATAGTCAGTCTAAAGCATGGTGAAAACTTGTCAGTATAGTTAAAAATTAAACAGAAATATAGGAAAGGGGTTTGGATTACAACAGCTGCAGCATTGTTTTAGTTCAATGTTCAGTTCACGTCACAATGTCACATTTTTGGAGTAGAGCCAGTTGTATAAGCTGATCATTTAAATTTATTGCATCGGCACATGGGAAGTGTTCGGTTTTATAAAGCAAAGCCAACCCCATTTTGTATTGGAGACAAATACGGAATTATTTTACCCTTGAACTGATGCCTTACAACTGGACACTGAATCAACATAGAATTTCAGGCCAAACCCAACTGTCTGTGTGTAGCAGCCCCTTCATCCTTGTGTCTAGGAAGGAGCCATGCGTTCAGTGGTTTGCTGCTATCATTTGTTGGTATGACTTTTACTTCTGTTTACTTCTGCATTGGTTAGACACAGTCATTCTTTTGAGATAGCAGAGGGTATTTAAGTAGGTTGCCATTGCCTTTAACCATGTCATTTTAATGAAATCTTTTGTTGAATATGGCAGAAGAGTGTCTGACTAGAGGTTGTTTTTTCTTTTTCCTGGAGAGATAAACTTGATGAGTTCTATCAGTAATGAGTAAGAGTTCAGGCATACAGGTTACATTTCCCCTTTTTAATTAATTTTTTTGTTTTTATTATGATGACCTTGCAGCAGTAGCATGTGGCCTTGATGAGGCTTGATTATTGTAATTTACTACTTGTTTTCTGTAGCTTGCAGCCAATTCCAAACATAGTAGCTTATTTGCGTATTGGGTAGAGTAAGCACAGGCACATTATACCTATTCTTTTGGTTGCCAGTTTACCAAATAATGAACTACAGAACTGCGCTTTTTTTTTCTTTTTTTTAAATCACGAATGCTGGAAAGAACAACTTTTTTTTTTTCCTAGGGGAAGGCTCTGTCTATTGCTGGACAATGAAATACTAATTTGAATTACTGAAATTGTTAATTAGTCCCAGTACAGTATTTTTCCACAGATCTTGCTTTTTCTTTTATGAATTTAATTTGGAAAATACATATCCAAATTATATTCTTTTAATGTGTGCTAATGGAAATTATTTAACTTCTATTTTTATCCCACATTTTTTCAACCTGAAGCTGAAAGAAAGCGTGAAAAGAGATAGGATTCATTGCAATTCGGTTTTAGTTATGTTTAAATAAATTTCAAATCTAACATGACTTTTTTTTTTCTTTTTATAAACAGGCTGTCGGAATTTCCCAATCATCGAAGTAGCTTCACCAGAACATACGTTCCAGGATCAACTAATGGACGGTGCTCTGAGATGTGTAAAACAAAAGATTCCAAATTCAGACCTTCTGATTTAGGTGACAGTATAAAGACAGAGCATAGAATGAAAAATGACTGTTCAAAAGATACACACCACAGTTACTCATTTCATAATATGGACAATGGGAAGTCTAGTTCCGAAAAAAGAAACACTCCATATTTACTGAAATACCCTCCCGAAGAGCTCTGCAGTGATGGTACTCATACGTGTCTACCGAACTATGACCATAGTTCCAACAAGGATAACAGAAAGGAAAGAAAAGAAATGAAAAGTAATGAACATAGGGGAAATGTCAACAAATACAAAAGGGACATACATCAGAGCACTGGAAACAATGGTAACTGTAACAATGGTGACAGTGAAGAGGGGAACTCAGATCCTCAGCAAAAGCTGAAAACCCCTTCAGAGAAGGCTAATAAAAATGAGTCGCAGCAAAAAAGTCAGAGCGTAAAACTCAAGTGCAGTGCAAGTGTAGAAAGAAGAGTAGAGAGGGTTGTTTCTTCCTGGGAGAAACAAACTACCGGCAAAGAGAGACTTCAAACAAGAGATGAATTGTATGCTGATGAGAGATCACAAAATCTATTAAAAAAAGACACTAAAACACATGATAAAGATGAAAAAAATGCTGGCCAGAAAAATAAACCAAATGAAAAGCTGCAAGAGCAACCAAGGAAGTCTGGTAGGGGGAGTAGTCCACACTCAAAGAGTGAACATTCAAAGAGTCTTCATGAATCGCGTAAATGTCGGATGGAAGAACCTAGAAAAGGAAGAGACATTGACTGCAAGAGAGACAGGGGAACAAATGATCATACTTCTCGAGAAGGAAGGACTTCACCTCCTAATTCCAACAGCAGAGAGCATAAATACGTGCGCTTGAAGGAAAATAGTAGCAGATATGAATGGGAAACAGCACATTCCAAATCAGAAAGACACAGAACTGAAGAAAAAAGGAAAAGAGAAAGAGACAATCAGGATGAAAATAGACATTTTAGAAATGAAAGAAAAGTTGCAAAAGAGATTTCTCACCAGTCTGGAAAAGAATCCAAGAAAGGTTCAGATTGTACAAAAAGTGAGAGAAACAAGTCCTATAAGCTAGAAGAAACATACAGAGTAGCAGATAGCTTAAAAGACCATAAAATCTCCAAAACTAAAGATGATCACACTGGGACAAAAAGCAAAGACTTAAAACTTAGCTTTATGGAAAAGCTAAATTTAACTCTCTCTCCTGCTAAGAAACAATGTCTCTCTCCAACAGATGGGCTTAAAACACCTTCCCAAAAGGTCACTGATGAGGGAAGTGCAGAGCTTACGCTGCAGGCAGAACTGTTTGATTCTGCCCACCCTGTTAACTGTGGTCCCGCAGAGCAAGCTAATTCAACACTACAAGTTCTGGTCAGTGCAGCTCAAAGCAATGAGGAACCAGCACTGCCTATTTCTGTCAATTCTGAAAATGAAGCCTTGAAAGTAGCAGCAGCAGATCCAGCACAGTCTGAAGCTTTGCCAGTAGTGGCAACAGATGAACTGAGCTCAGAAGCCTTACCAGAAGCAGGTCAGGTACAGCCCCAAGCCTTGCCAGAAGCAGCAGAGGTGCTGGTTCCTGATGAGAGGCAGGCTGAAACGTCAGCAGCAGCAGAGGCTTGTGGTCTGGTGGAATTGGAACCCTCAGCAACAGCAGCAGCAGCAACAGATCTAAATCACCCTGAACCTTTGCCCCTGGAGCTGTCAGGAAGTGTGGCAGAGTGTGAAAACTTGCCTGTGACAGTGGGTGTGATGCAGGATGATAATGGACCAGCAGCAGAAGTGGCACAATCTGAACCTGCCAGTGAAAGTATGGGAACCCTTCCAGAATCAGCAGCAGAGAAGAAAGAGGAAGATAAAATATGGCTAACTGCTGACATAGAAAGCTCAGCAGACCAACGTGGCTCCCAAAACCATGTCTTAGATGACTCAGAAGCCAAAAGTTCTGGTGACCTGGAGTCCTGTGATGCCGCAGATGATACTAGCGAAACAAAACCAGACTCTTTCATGGAAGTAGTGAAGGACGATGATCACTTGGCTGCAGAAAAGGTTGAGTGTTCCGTTGAGGAAAAGGGTATCTGTGAAATTAATATGAGTACATCTCAATCACCTGACAGAACTATGTTAACTGATAAGGACGAACCATTACTTGACCCAAATGCTGGTGAACTGGACCCAGACCTAACTGAAATCAGTACTGCAGCATCTTCTCTTAGTGGTGAGATGTATCCTAGAACTAAAGAGAGAGAAACTAACCCAGTTCCTGTTGATGATGAGAGCTCAATCCTGAGCATTGATCTCAATCACTTGAGGTATATTCCGAAGGCAATCAGCCCACTGAACAGTCCAATGCGCCCTTTGGCTAAAGCCCTTAAGATGGAAAGTCCCTGCAAAGGTCTTGGGAAGAATTATAACAAAGGTATTTGTATATGTGTACTCTAATTTCTTTTCTATGTAAAGGCTTAGAAGATCCATTCGTGGAAAGCAGAAATTACTTTAACTGCTTTCTCAATAACGTAAATAGTTTCACCTTTAGCTATGTAAGTCATAGTGGTCTTTTTTGTTTATAGAGGAACTGCTTAACCATACAGTCAGGATTGTAGCCAATTGAACATTAGTGCTATAAAAATTGGGAGTTTGTCGCTGCTGACAGATAAGCGGTTGAAATAAGTTATGTACAAACTTCTAAAAAATACGTATCAGTTTCTTAATTGTGATTAGTTCTGAGTAGATCTCGTTAGGTTTTTCTCTGAAATTGTAGAGGCAAAAGTTATTTAGGATCGTATTCTTTCAAGTACTTATTTGTGAGAAAGCTGGGAAAAGTACCTGAGACTTATTTTCTAGGAATGTCAGCTAAGAGAAGGCTGTGCTTTCCATCTGTATTAATTTCAGTGTAAATTTTTATATGTATTTTATAATTGTGAGTCAGTCGGTGGGGAAAAAAAAGAGTAGAGCAAATACAACATTAAGATTTATCATTAATGAAGTAAGAGCCAACTCCTAAATAAGATGTCAGGGAGATAAAATATGGTGACAGCACTCACAGGAAGAAAAAATAGGTGACTCAAAGTTTAAATCTTTTACTTGTGTGAATTTAACTCTCCTTGTAATGCCCTGCTGCAACTAACAAAAAGTTTTCTTGGAAGTTTAGTTTTCCTACTAGAAGAGGAATGGTAGAGTGGCATTTAAATCCTTGTTCTTATGTTTTGGAGCATACTCCTTATGACTTTTTGCAAATCTTAGTGTCTGTCTCCTGTGCTTGAGATGGCTACTTTCTTAAGCGTGAATTCCTTTAGCAGTTCATATATCATTCCTACAGCAGTTTATATTCTTATAAATATCTGGGGGAACACAAGGGCTTTGGAATCAGAGTAGATGAACATCAAATAAAAGTATTTTTCTAATGTAGTGTTTCCCTGAGTTACTTACTAGAGGAATCCATCCTGTCCAGAACTTGCTACTGAAGTACAGAGCAGTGTTTTTTTAGCTCTGAAGTTAGACGCCTCCTTGTCTTTGTGATCTGACTAATGATATGCATGTCGAATGTTCTGCATCTGTTCATTGACAGGAGGCTATGGTTTCTCTTGGCCTTGAAATTCAGTACGCATCTTTCTACTGTTCTGCAGGACAGGGGTACATATATTAATGCTATAATTTGGCCACTTTCATGTTACGCTTTGGTTTGTCAAAATATTGAAGTGATTAGTTTGAGATGGTATTGATCCTTGTAAAACTGAAATGGAGGCAGTGATATGATAGGTTTTTGCTCCAGTAGAATCTGTATAAAGTAAACATTTTCAAATGTTGCTTTAAAGTGTTAATCACAGGTTCATTTTTTATGGAGAGCAATTTAGATATATTCTTTTATGACATTAAATGTTTGTTAGATGTCATTAAACCATCTAATCTATGTGCAAGTGAATATAAGAGTGTTTTTTTTAACTAGAGTGCCCAGCAAGCCTAAAATTAACTGCAAATCTCATTAGTCAATACATATGCACTGGAGTGGAATTTTTGTACAATGGAAATGAGCTTGCCTTTTCTTCTTTTGTAACATACTGCTTTGTAGCTGACTGTAATTGCTTATTTTTATTTTTCTTAACAAAATAGCATTTGGTTTGAATTTTAAAGGATGATTAAATGCATATTTATTGATACCTCAAAATATAAAACATTTAATAAACTTGTTTGTGAGACAGAGTAAGGCATACTACATTTGGCAGAACTTTAGCCTTTCCTCTCGCATATCTCAGTCCCTATACCTATCATTCACGAACCTGAACTGGAGGGTCTCCAAAATTTCTGAGGAAAAAAGCTTTTTATGCTGTGGTGCTTCGTTACAGTGCTGGTAATTTTAAATGCGTCAAGAACTGAAATAGATAATAATCTGTACAGTGCCTAGTACTCTTTTTTTGTTTAGTAAGTTAGTTTATTGAAAGACTTGATGATTTAAGTAGAGCCTTTTTATCAGCCCTGGAAAAGATAGTTGAATGCAAACATTAATAGGTCATTTGTACTGCTCATTTTGTTTTCACTGTGAAACTGCTAAAAAAAACCCAACTATTGTATGTAAATGTTAGTCCATAATGATGATAAAGTTAAAATTCAGCTTGTGCAGTGTTCAGAAAACTTGTTAAAGTGAATGGAAAGAAGTTCAAAACTGATACAAAATGCTAGATTTTTCTGTTTTCAATGGATATATTAGTGAGATAGATCACATGGTTTTGATGAAATGTTGAGGTCTTATTTACCCTTTGAAGCTCAGAAAAATCCCATTAAACTAACAGCTGCTGAAGCAACCACACAAACTTGTTAGAGCTCAAACTTCCTGAGTTGTCATTGACAGTTTCAAACAAACAGTTCTGAATGGTCACTTTACAGAACAGCATCTTCCAGGTTTTTCTGAAAATGTCTGTTTATAAATGGGTTCTTGATGGTGATTAGCAAACTGTTTTCTTTTTATAGATTTAGTTCCTGAAAGTACAGTTGTCGTCTGTCCATCAAAGAATTTATCAAAGGAGGTAAACAAAGAAAATCAAAAGCCAGTTAGCATGTCTGATGAACACTTAGAGGTGGAGTCCCAGCTGAGTATCTCTTCAGATGAAATAGAAGAAGGAGAAATCATAAGTAGTGATGAAGAAAAATCTAAACCAGAAAGATGCTCTGAAAAACCAAAAAAGTCAAGACCGAAAAATTCTCCTGAGACACGAAATTTGGCTAGCAGTCCGCAGAATCAAAAGAGCAAAACTGTGCGTTGCAATGAAGATAATGGAAAATTTGTTTCTGTTAAAGTAAGTACAAAGAAGAACAGAGAGAGGCACAAAAATCATACTTTCAGATCTTCAAAGGATATGAAGAAAAACAAAACTGTGAGCATTGCTTGTCTTGAAAAAATAGTTCATGTTATTGTTGAACCTTCAAATGTACAAGAAATCATGCAGATGCTAAGAGCTATACGAAAGCAGATGAGGAAGAATTATATGAAGTTCAAGGTACACTTTCCAGCTCAGCATTTTCACAGGATTATAGAATCTGGTATAATAAATTTTACATCATTGATAAAATACTTGAACTTTTCCAAGATGTCTACATTAGGTGAGACATTAAAATTTAATATCTGTGATATTATAGAGTCCAAACTTAAGCAAGTTAAAAAGAATGCAATAGTGGACAGTCTTTTTGAGCAACAGGTATCAGATATGAAAAAACAGTTATGGAAATTTGTAGACGAACAGCTTGATTACTTGTTTGAAAAGATAAGGAGAATTATAATAAAACTATGTGATGTGGTAAAAGTGGGAAATGAGAGTGAGGAAAGGAAGTTTGAAAGAGCAGGAAAGCAAAAACACAAAATCAGTCATAAAAATGATGTGCAAAGATCTAGAAAGAAGTCCCTGAAAACCAGATCTCAAAAGCCTGAAGAATATATCCTTTCGAAGCAGATTGTGGATTATCAACGACCTAAGTGTCACCCTGAGAAAAATAAAACAGATGCACCAAAAGCTGCCTTTACAAAATGTCTTAACTCCATTGATAACACAAGGAATTCCCAAACCAAAGTGCACCTCTCTAAAGAGAATAATTTGCAAGGCACTCTAACTCCATTGAAGGGGGTAAAATATGAAAAGGAAGGATTTCCGCTATCCAGAGATGCTAACAAGTCTGATCTTAGTTATGAGCTTCTCACAGAACAACAAGCGTCCAGTCTTACATTTAATCTTGTAAGTGATGCTCAAATGGGTGAAATTTTCAAAAGCTTACTGCAAGGTTCTGATCTCTTGGAAAAAAATGGTGGCAGTATCGACAGACATGAGTGGGAATTCAGGACACCGGAAAAACAGTTTTTAGACAGTCATAAATGCAGAGGTAATGTGGCTGGACTGGTGCAAGAGATAGCTCCAAAGGAGGCTTGTGTGGACTCTCAACCAGTAGAAGATATTAACTGGCCTATTGTTTCACCTGTAAGAGCTCCCTCTTTAACATCTAGGCTTCAGATGTCTGTTGATCCAGACGTACTAGATGAAAGCTGTATGTTTGAGGTTGCTACAAATGCAGCTTCATGCAAAGAAGATGAATGCAGTTTGCAAAAGAATAAATCGTTTGTTTCTTCTATCCTTCTTGAAGATTTGGCAGTTTCCTTAACTATTCCATCACCTTTGAAATCAGATGCTCACCTCAGCTTCCTAAAACCTGAGAATAATTCTAGCTCAACCCCTGAGGGTGTTCTCAGCGCACATTACAGCGAAGATGCACTTCTTGAAGAGGAGGATGCCACTGAACAAGACATTCATTTGGCTTTAGAATCTGATAACTCAAGCAGTAAATCAAGTTGTTCTTCATCATGGACAAGCCGGCCTGTTGCTCCTGGTTTTCAGTGTCGCCCCAGTCTACCTATGCAAGCAGTAATCATGGAGAAATCCAATGATCATTTTATTGTAAAGATCAGGCGTGCGGTGCCATCTGTCTCGTCGGCATCTGATCACATGGCTTCAGTGAAGGAAGCACGGGCATCCTCAACCAAGAATGAGAAAGAAGAAATGAGAAGTGGGGAGAAAGAAAGGGGCAGTCAGAGCACCACAACAGCCACTGTGCAGGACACTGTCAAACCAGATCTGGTTAAGACAGATCAGTTGCCTCACTTCAGCACTGAACAAGAACAAAATCCTGCCTTACCTCAGCCTCCAAAGGAGTCGCATAACTGTGTTGGAAATGAAGAAACTACTGGGCTGCTTGGACCCTGTAGAAAATCTTCAGACACAGAGAACCATGACACTGAAAGCCCAGATGAAGGCTCTAAGCAATCTCAGACACACAAATTGAAAGTATCTGAAAAAGCAAATGAAATGGTTGTTAGATCTCAAGCTTCTTTTCCTGCTGGATGCAGCGTAGAGTCATATGTAGACTTAACAGATGAAACTGTTAGTGAAACATCATGTCTTACAGTGGAATCCACTGCAGATAACAGGACTCAGGAAACTTCTACAACTAACTCAGAGAACAGTGATAAAAAGGAAGAACTGGAAGAGTGCTCTGACGCATTTATAGACTTAACAGAAGAGCTTTCCAACGAGACTGTAGCAGGTGAATGTAATCTTGAAACAAAATCTAGCTCAAACTCTGATGTAGCATGCCAGATAATTATAGATGATAAAACTAGTAAAAAAAGGAAAAAGGAGGCTGTCAGAGATAATTCCAACTCAAAAAGGCAACGAAAAGAAACCGAATCAGCAAGTGAAGGGGGTGATGCAAGTGATGTGAAACCTGAAGAGGTAAATTCAGCACCCAAACGATGTTCCAGTAAGAAGAATGAGTTGCAGCAGAACAAGGACTCTTCTCCTTCAGCTTCGTCTGCATCATCACCCAGTCTGTATGCCAAAAACATCATTAAAAAGAAGGGAGAAGTAGTAGTTTCCTGGACAAGGTAATTTCTGATTTGATCTGTTTGATTGTTTTAGGTTTCTTTTAAACTACGTGATATACTGAAAAGTGGGAAGAAAAGATTTTTAGCTGATGATGTTATTTGGTAGCTCTACATCCTTCTGTAAAGAGTGGAGTGGGAACCTCCTATCTACGCAGGATGGCTTTATAAGACTGATGTCTTCTCTTAAGAGTACCACTGAAAGGTGCCAAAGTCTATTTTATCCTTTTTCTTTAACAGTTGTCTGGGGTAAAACAAACTTAAGAGATAACTGTTCTAATGTAATCCTGTCAGCAGCCTTTGGAAGAGAAGGTCATTTTGGTCATTTCTTAGGTAGGTTAGATCAGACTTGCCTTAAAGAAGGTGGCTTCCATGTGTCATAACCAATTCTGTCGCTTTTCCAGATCTCCCAAAACAAGAGTACTTTTTGCTTTTATTTCTAAAGCTTATATGCTAAGGTAACAAGATCTCCTACATTGAACTGTCCGTAATTTTTGTTTCCCCTGCCATTTCCTTTCCTGTCCAAAATTTCCAGCCAGGCTTGGTAGGGGATGGAAAACTTTATTGTTCCTACAAGGCCTGGAAGCATTGGTGACTGGGTAAAGGAGAGCAGCTAAAGACTCCCCTTTGCTGAGAGAAGGCATGAGAGCAAACAGTTTTCTGTATTGGGGTCTACACTGCTCAGTCTGCAGAAACGTACTGGTCAACCATTCAGCCCATATATTCCAGTTAGTAGGATGCAAGTGACAAATGAGGTGACTGTCAAAGATACGTGCAAAGTTATAGTGGTGTACTCTTATCCTTAAGAAACTATAGTTAGCAGGTTTTGCTGTTCTTGCTACAACCTGATACAATCAACACTTTATAAAGTGGCTCCTAACATTTTCAGGACAGACTTTTCTTATCTATTCAGATATAAAGTAAATTTCTGGGTAGCATTTTAAAAGAAAATCAGCTCCTTCATGGAAGAAAAAGACTCTGAAATCTAATACAATTTTTAACATGCAAACAGTGAGATAAGAAGGGATTATTACAGTTTTCCATATGAATATGATGAGGTTTTCTGTGTCACAGTCTTTGTGCATCTTTGTACTATGCCTAAAAAAAAAAAAAAAGTTTATTTAAATAACTAGTCATCACATTTTTCTTTGAAATGGAGTAAATTAAATACAATTTATTGTAATGTGCCATGCTTCAACCAAAGGTACATTGTAGCTACTGTATAATGACTGTATCTATATATGTTTTTACATATGCCTAAATTCATTAATGAGACAAACAGCAAATCACTGATGCACTTAAGAATAGACTCCTGGTCCTTTATTTTCATGTGAACAGTAGATGTGCTCCGAGTATGTTTGTTACATTAGGCTGCTTACAGAAGTCAGACACCTCTCAGTTTAGTCTTTGAATGTCAGTGGACCGTATGTGAAAGCCGCTGCCTAACCATGCAAACTGAGGCAAGTCGGCCTAGAACTGCTGGTCCCTGTTGAATTTATGAGTTCTTTTCAATTCAAGTTTAAATGTCTGCTTTAGAAGCTTAAAACTTTTTGATGACTTTGGGTTTGGGTATCCACTGTTGTAATAATTCTGCCCTTCCTAATAGGGTAGCATAATCTCCACTACCACTTGTTTGTACTGACTCTGTTACTCTGGGCTGGTAGAGGGGAGGATCCTCTAGAAGTTCATTGCTGCTGTTTGAACTCATGTTCCATAGTTCAGAAATACTCAGAATTTTATATATGCCTGTACATATTTTTTTGTGTGCATGTACACATATATATGTAATACATGTATTAATATTTTAAAAATGCGATTTTGCTATAGAAATGACGACCGAGAAATTTTACTGGAATGTCAGAGAAAAGGACCATCAAGCAAAACGTTTGTTTCCTTAGCCACTAGGCTGAACAAAAGCGCAAATCAGGTAGGTGTTACCATTCTTACATTTGCTAACAACTATGTTGCTACATTTATGATCGCAGTTCAACAAAAACCTTTGGAGATTTTTCTGCTAATTTGGAGTTGTTTTTTCCTCATATGTTTTGTTGGGGAGTTCTTGAATAAAGAACCTTAGATTCTCCCAGCTGTTACTTTTTTAAATATACATTATAGGGATATTACAGTCCCAGGGATTCTTCAGTACCTGTTTGATTGGTACCTTGAAACTGCTGTGTCCAGTCATAAGCCAGGGACAACAGGTTGGTTTCTATTATTGGATCAGCACATAGATAAAAAAGGGTAATTTGGAGAGGCCCAAAGCCTTTGCACACCTATAATAAATCAGAAAAGGATTAAAATTAGAGCTGGAAAAAAGAAACCCAGGATTTTACAGAAAGGACATTTTTAATGAAAATGGTACCTTTTTTCTTCCACTTTTTAATTAAGAAACTCCTAAAGACACAAATGTCAAATCGATGTAGAACATTTCCAGAGGTTTGCATATAACTTCACTTCAATTGCCATCTTAATCTCTGTCCTGCAAATCTAAAAAGGGAGAAACACCCATTTGAGTAAGTTAGGAAATACTCCGTGCTCAGGATTTGGCTTTTAGGATGTTGTGTTGTGTGGTTACAGAGTCTTTGCGGGGTTTAGAAGCTGTTGGAGTGGATGGTTGGGTAAAACAGTATTATCTGTGCATTTATGTTATTCTCCCCAGTTAGCTATTTGGTGGATGGTAGATATGCTATAGCAATATGCATATAGCAATATGAAACACTAACTTACAATTGAATGAGGTTGCTAAGTAAGTTGTAGCTATTTTCAACAAAAAGATGTTTGAGACTCATCTACAGACCAGTTTTGTAAAATCCTTAGCAGGCAGATTACTCCATGCTGAGCCATAAATACCTGAAGCAACAGTTGTACAAGACAGTAGAAAATAACCAATAAAATAGGCTTTTTGTGGCATACAAAATAAGCTTTTGTCCTTACATTCGAATCTTACTCACAGTTATACCTGGCAAAATTAAAGTCTAATTGACTTGAAGCCTTCATTTTTAACTCCTTGTTGTGAGGAAACCTGTGTTAAACCAGTAGCTGGCTCTAGCTCTCTGTGATTAACCTGGAGGATACTTCAGATGTCAAAGGTATAGGAAGGCTTCCTACATCCAATTAACCTGTTAATGGCGCTCCTAAAATTCTCCCCCTAAAATTTATTGGCAGCAAATAAAAAACAAAATAGTGATATTTTTTTAAAAAAACTTTATGCTGTCAGATCAGTCTGTCTTGGTAGGCAGGGAAATCTGGGGCCTTAATGATGTGTCTTTTTTTGTCCTCCATTAGGTTTCAGAAAGATTCAAGCAGTTAATGAAGCTGTTCAAGAAATCCAAGTGCAAGTAAACTTGCCACCAAGTTGCTTCATGGTTACAGGGTTTAGCTGTTACCAGCAACGATGGACAACAACCACTGCATTTATATGGTGGGATTAGTGGGAGGTATCCAAGTCAGAATACCAAGTTTGGTAAACTGATGCACTGTTGATTATTTACTTCCCTGTCCATTTTTCCTCTGAAGTGCTTTATCAGTATAACACAGAGGGAACTTTACAAGCAAACGGGCTAGGAGAGAATGTGCACGTGCAAATGAAGTATCATTTCAAGGAGGTGACATCTCCTGTGGGTTAAATGCATTCTATAAGCAAAGCCAAGGGCATGCAGTCAAGTGAAAATGGTGGCTCTTGCTTAACTTGTTGGAAGTCCTGCATATGGTGATGTTGAACTATGATTTTAAGAAGTAAAAGTGCTTTGGAATCCAGTTGGTAGATAATCGTGGGAAATGACAGGTACAACATCTTGGTTACCTTGAAACTTATTTTAAGAAGTTAGGCCTTTTTCCTTTTAAAATAAGGTAGGAGAATGATAGCAGTAATTCCGAAAGCTGCTTATCTAGTCATCAGATTCTGATGGTAAGGAATTGGTGGTTCTTGCTTCTTTGTCAGTTGCTCATAGTGGGTTTCAAGGAGAGAATCTGGTACTTGAGTGTAGGCTTTGTCTTCAACTTTAAGCCCATTATCTAAGCCATTTCTTGATGACTCCAGTGTTCAACAGAAGTGAATGAATTTCTCTTCGAGGGTACCCATCTGTCATTGACAATGGAGAAAATCTAATGCCTTGCAGTTAAAAACGTTTTCTGATGCTGTTTAAAAAGACTTAGTGTTGAATTTTGAATATTTGGGGAGGCAGTCCATGAAAAATATATTCGATTTTTTTCCTTTTTTTTTTTTTCCCCTTTGGAAAAGGCTAATAAGTTTTTCTGCTCCAAATTACATCTGGGAAAGGTACTTAAGTTAGGGCTTCAACATAATGAACATCCTATTTTGTTAAAAAAATAAATTTTTACAACTTGTTTTCTTTTTCAAATTAATTTAGAAACAGACTTCTACGGTTTTATAAAATGTGACTTTATGCTTACTTACTAACCAGGAGAAAAACTTTTCTGTAAAAACAAGCAGTTGCAAAAGCTTGTCAACTTGGCATGTTTTGACAGTAATTGTATCTATCTTTACAAATTGTTTAGTACATCAGAAAATCATTATGTTCTTTTTTAAAGAACTCTTATAACTGCTTCCAGTTTTACTAGTACATACTAAAAGTGTGTGTGTGTGTATTTATGTGTACACACACACATCTCCTATATGTTGCTGCTTTATCCCAAATTTGTGAGGAGTTGGAATTTTGGTTTTTTTTTTTTTCTTCCCCCTAAGAAGCATTCCTGGAAGTTGCACAGGTTTTTGTATTATGAATTCATTAATATTTGAGGTTTTATTCTTTACTGAGGATCGGAATTGCTGTAGTCTTTATTCAGTCAGATGTCCTGAGTTTAGTTAGACTTTGTTTAAGAGCGCCACCTAAGTGCATTGCCTTTCAGCTTGGATTAAATTGGCTTTTTTTTGGAATCCAATGACTGCTTTTTCAGTTGCAGCACAATGGTTTTTTTGTTCCCTCTCCAACTAATGGGACAGACTTCTTATTCTAATAAACCATCAGAGAGTTTCTCAGTGAAGTTGCCACTGACACCTTTGGAGTATCGTAAACGTGACCCATGGAATGGATTGTCATGCTGCCAAACAGTGGCTCGTCCTCGTTTTAGGCAGTGCTCTGGGTACTGTTACAAGGAATGACTTGAGTAGGTAATGATGTCAGCAGTTCTGGCAGTCTTCCACCTTACGTGCTTGCTTCTAAAATGTTTGCTTTTGATGACCAAGTTCATCTTCCATGCTACGCCAGCAGCGCCTAGTGATTTCAGTGGGGGATCAGTATACCTACCCATGCTTGTTCTTAACAAACGTTTATGACAATTGTTTACTTATTGGAGAGTTTAATCTAACTGAATCTGTTCTCAGAACAGTGAGTGTGCAGAGTAGCATTCATGTTTGTGGAAGAATCAGGCTCTACTAAAGAGTATTCTTTTAACCATATCCTTGGAGATCAAAACGTGCACAGTACTGAAGGCACTGAGGGAAGTAGCTTCTCTCCACTTAAGTGCTTCCTCTCTGTCTTGGAAAAGCAGGCAGTATTTTATTATGAAGTTGTTTATGCCTTGTCTGTGTTTATTTACTTTCTTATCTGTACAGGTGATGGGGGGGCGGGGTTTGACTGTTTTGGTTCTGACTTGGATTCCTTTTTTGTAAATTATGAAACTTTTTTTAATGTTCTGTCTATTGTAAGTATGTGTACAGGTTCTTACATGGTCATGTAAAATATCTGATATGTATATATATATATAAATATATGTATAAAAATAGAGAGAGCTTTGTTTAGCCAAAGATGATTTTTTTAACTATATAAAACTCCAGGTTTATTTTGTATAAACTAAATAGTTTGCTTACTGTAAGAGTAATGCAAAAAATAAAACTGTAAAATTCACACACATATGTTCTTGTCGAACAGAGGTTGGCTTGGGGTGGTTTTGTACCACTGTTTGTAATTTATTTCTCCAACAAGCATTTTGATACATATATGCAAAATGTACTGTATGTAAATCTACAGTCTTATTTGTGAAACCTCAGGAAAATGAAACCATTTTGTAGAACTGTTGGCTTGACAACTACAAGTGCTGTGAAGCAGCATTAAAATTGACTTCTGTTAGTTTGTATAAATGAGTAGCTATGTTGATGTTCTGGCCAATAAACATGGAAGTAATCAGTGGCTGCTCTGATGCAATTCCTGCTCTGAATACATACTGCTTATTTCTTAGTGGACATGACTGGTCAGAAATTGGGCAATTTCACAAACTATATCAAACTTTGAAATCACAATTAGAACCTACTACTTCTCTATTTTTTTCTAAAAACATTGGGTTACTGTTGAGTGGAACATTACAAAGGAGGAAGACTTTCCTGTATCCAAGGCTTTTCATTGGAAGAATATAGCTGGCAGCCCTTTGAGAGCCTCACTCCAATTCGCTGTTGAGGAATAGGTCTGCTTCTGTCCAACACATGTGTTCTTACAGGATTCAGTTTAAAAACTCTTAATGGACCTGGGTATTGGAAAATTTTCCAAAGTGGAAATTCAGAGAGCAGGGTTTATGGACATGTGGATAATGGTGAAATCCTAGAGCATCAGGTATTGTCTTTTGAGGGATTCCTTCTAAGGCATAGTCTGTTGCCAGCTAAGCGTAGACATATAATAGTCGGCTGGGCTATTGGCACTTCTCTTAGGTGTCAATCCAGCGACCCATAGCTATTTAGAGCAAGTTTCCTCTAATTGTCTTAACTCTAAAACCAACTGCAGAGTAATCGTTAGCAATTTGTCTTCATGAAGGAAGGTAGTGGTACTAAAGCATGCCAAGAAACAGGTTTAAGGATTTCTTAGAAGACCCTATGAAAGCAATCAAGAGGCGTTTCGGGAGCAAAACTGGCTTTTATACAAAGATGGATAAAGTTTCAGCGGTGGCCGGCACCTCCTCTCCCATCAGGGTTTGAAAGTCCTGTGTGGTGCCACCGAAAGCAAACCCATCTGAGCCGCAAGAGACAACACAGGGAATAAAATAAATAAATACTTTACCAGAAAGGAAATTGCACAACTCTTGTTAAACTAAAGAGACCCACGATTTGAATCTGCAAACTGGAACATAGTTGTTCATATTATTGAACTAATTAGTGTGGTCTTTGTTAATTAGCCCAGTCCAAAACTGTGCAGCTATCCTTGACACAGTTTAGTCAGCAGTGGGGAGCAGGGGCAGGTCTCAGCAGACAGTTTGGATGTGGGCAGCCAAACCAAACCAAACGTAACCAGTCAGGTTATGCTGTACGTGGAGCGGTTTTGGCTAAAGGTGGGTAAAATTCTGCAGTCTCATCCTGGCATTTCAGCGTGGCTATACCTGAACTGCTTCAGCAATACAATTGCACAGTATTTTATACAATTAGTTCCTGTGTATATCCTTTTCTGGTTTTTAAATCTGTGTTTCTCTGACATGAGAATGTAAAAAGCTGCAGTGCTGTAAAAGGTGTATTTAGACCTTAAGGTATATTTTGATAACTTCCTTTGCAATAGCTGCCACTTATGATGTAGGTGCTGTCACGGGCAAGGCAGAGTAAACACCCCATACTGGATTTGGATACTGGGGTTTACTGAAGAACCAACAAGATGAGAGCTTCTACCCTGTCTCCAGCTCCTGCCCCAGCACTACGTTCCCTGGGTCTGGGAAGCGTCCGTCAAGTTGTGCTGGTTCCCACTGTGCCACCGCTCACAGTGACTCATCTCGGGCATCACTGGCGAAGGTCCTGTTGCTCTGACCTCCAGAATGTTCCCTGCCTGCCCACTCACCTGACGGACCCGCCCTGCACCCCTTCCCATGCTGCCTGTTGGCGTTCACGCTATAAGCTGATTTCACCTATGGCAGATGCTTATAGCAAAGAAGTCTCCTCAGCCATCACAGATTCTTGCTCATCTCCAAATGCAAAGGACTATACTATGCTCTTGCTCTTATTCCCAATTCCTCCCACTACCCCCAGTGCCCCGGCCCTGCTTCCCTTCCACATATAGTTAATTGTACGGTCCATTAAGAAGCTTGCGTGAGCTTTAACGACACCAATTTTTCTGCTGCTAAAGCAGAAACACAGCAAATTGTCCCTCAGCAGCCTACTGGCAACCTCCCCCTGTCCCCTGAGAAAACCAAAACCTTAAACCAGGTTACCCTGAGGGCAGAGTGAGATGCAGGCAGCCTGTGCTTCTGGTGCAGTGACCTACAGGGGGGGGCGGAGGGAGGAGGAGAGGTGGGACAGAAGTGTGCTGGGCCAAGAACAGGCTGCTGCTGCAGCGAGCGACAAAGCGTGTTCTCCTGGCAGGATGGACAAATCACCGCTGCGGCAGCTCTTGCCCGGTTCTCAAGTTTTCACAGTGAACGGAGCTGAAGAGGGTGCTCCTGAGAAACCCCCGGGGAGCTCTGGAAGCCACTGGAGATGTCGGGTCAACACCACCTTCTGGTGAGGCAGCACGGAGCGCCCAGGTCTGAGTCGAAGCTCTGAGACAACAGAAGCAACAAGGTTAAAGCCTTAGGGACTTTCTGACCGAATTTGGAAAGAAGAGGCATGAAAATAAAATGCCAGTGACAGGTACGTGAAGAGTACATGGGCTTGAGAGAGAGCATGGATGGATGAGAAAGGCCTGTGGAGGTCTGGGTGGTTCGGGTGAATGTTAACACATCTCTCTGGAGCAGAAAGTGTAGCGCTACTGCCCCTAAAGCATTGTAACGTATGCGACAAACCATACATCTGCTGCATTAGACTGAGGCTAGAGGAGAGATGCTGTAGCCACCTTATCTGCTGCAGGGTAAGGCTCTGAAGGTGTATTTAAACAGGATTTCCAAGGAGACGAGTACAGCTTGTGTGAGAGAGAGGGATACACTGGTACATAAACCTGAGGTAATCCCAAGGAAGAGGTGGGGCTAGTGTCTTTTGAGAACTGGCCACTGGTTAGTGGGAAGACCTTTAGGGAGAAGAGGCTGAAGCGGAAATCAGCCATGCACTTTGCAGGATGGAAGAAAAGGGCCAGAAATTCTGGAGCAAGAGAGAAAAAAAAATGGGTATTTGGGATTTCCATAAAATGTAGGCCTGGGCAGGGCTAGGCAGCAGAAGTTGTTAATATCAGAACCTCAGCTCTGGTGGCCCTGATTTCTCACAAAATCCCATTTTGGCAACTCACCTTCCTTTTTTAGACCTTGTTTCTCACAGATACCAATTCTGAATGGGCTTGGGGGTGGCTCTTCAACCCAGCTGAAGAAGGGTTACCGTGCCAAAAGCCTGTGTTTCTAACTGAAGACTTGAGTCTCGGTTCCTGTGGCCTCCATTTTCAAAGACCCAGTCTAACACATCCTAAATTAACTCACTGGGCAATGGAGTATGAAATCGGACATGACCGATCGATCCTTGGGTATTGATTCAAAGCGAAACTAATGGAATGTAAAGAAAATGTAAGAATCTATCGTACTGTAAAGGGTGCCTATTTAGCCATTTTACAAAATAAAATTTAATTTGGGAGCTGGGTGGAGCGGCAATGTTTGAAGAACCGACTAAAACAAGGCATAGGGACGTTGCAAACTATTGCCATACAGATCAAGCCTTGAGGGAATGGCTTTGTTAGATGCCACTGACTAAAATAATTGCATGATAATTTTGGCTAGAGGCCCCATCCTATCATCTGATGATTTTTAAACCATGCATGGACAGTTTAGACTGAGTGATCTTGGCATCCAGCTACAAAGAACCGAATAGTCTGCTCAGCATACCACATCTATGCTTTGGCTTTTGGAAGAAAAAAAAAAGAGATGTCCTAGCACTGTTGAAGAAAAGGTCTCTGAGCTATAGCAACCAGCAGCGCTGCGTGCTCCTTCTGCAATGCTTTAGGATAGACTAACCAAGGGCTTTCTCTTAAGGTAAGCGGCAGAAAAATAATTCTTCTTAAGGCAGTACGGAGCAGACAGGTCCCTGTCAGACTCAAAACAATGCAAATTAAACCCAGGAGTATTTGCATCTTAGCATTTAACTTTTTCTGACAAGAAATTTAAGATTTAACTCTGCTTTTTCAAATTGCAGCTGATGAAAACCTGGCATAAATTTAATATAGAAATGGTTTGAACAGTGGCAAACAATCAAATGAACTTTAAAAGAAAGAAGTAACAAAAGTAAGAAATAACGAACCTTTCTCCTAGAGAGGTGGATTTCCATCTGGTTCTAACTGATTATGTGCATGAATTTTTGTTGTTTGCAATAACCACATAAAAATATTCGGATAGACACAAAGGTAGTCAGATGGTATAATGAGAAATGTCTCAGGTATGTACTATCTACACCAAAAGCGGTGTATCTCTAGTATACTAGGCTAGCATACTAGAATGCTAGAGTTCCTAGTCTACTAGTAACTGGAAATAATGATATCGTTGATTACTCTCTTACAGTAAACTGAAATTGTTCAAATAAGACCAGGGAAGGGAAAGATGGAAAAATTGGAAGCACATTGCTATGACAAGTTTGTAAAGTAGTTTTGGCTGATTTCTTAGAAACGCTGGCTTTTGTGGCTCTAGACTAATTTCTTTACTTCTTACACAACGTTCACCACGTCAATAATCATACTGTGGTTCTACCAGTGCAGATTTGAGGGAAAGTGCCTTGGTACAATAAGCTGACTTAGAGAGTGAATTAGACCACTCCTGCAATTACTCTCCCCTGTCGGCTGTTATAAAGGAAAGGTGAGGATAGGATTGTTTAAATACTGGTAGAAACAACTTAAGAAGCAAACACATTTGTAGAGCCGGAGTGGTATGTTTATATGCTCCTCTTCTTGTCCTCCCTTACCCCGAATGGTTGCATTCACTATCTATCTGTTCCAAAATGGGCGATGAAAATCCCTGCTGCTAGAGGAATGCTAACATTTCATCTTTGGGATTAAAAGATATCTCCTTTCCCTTTTATTCCTGTATTTACATTTTAGCATCCAACTTGGGGTTTGGGTGGGTTTGGTTGTTTGGTTTTTTGGTTGTTTTGGGGTTTTTTTTGCAGAGTCTATCAATCTCAGTGACGGATCAGCCATTCACAAGGCAGCAAATATACCCAAAGCTCCTTTGCTTAACTGTTGTGTTGCCATCGTTCAGTCACCTTTCAGGGGAAGTGGCACAGAGCAATCAGCAAATGTCACCCACTTGTACTTGGCTTCTCGAGTACTCTGGGTTTGGGAGCTCCCTCCACGTAAACGTCTGCTTCTCACTTCACTGAAGGTGAACTATTCTGTATCAGCACTTCCAAGCTTGGAAAAAAAGCTTCAACACTGTCAGCTTGAGATGTAACATTTTCCAGTAAACATTTCAACATACGAACAGCTTTACATCCACCCAACCTATGACATTGCAACTATTTGATATCTGCTCTGAATAAAATCCATATGAAGTCAGAAGAAAGATCTGACATTGTTCTTTAAAGATGAGGAAAATGGACTGCAATAGTTCCCGATAATTTTTTTTCATGTATCTTACTTCAGTGATATATGTGGGAGGGAAGGAGCGGGGAAAGAAGATATCCCAGGTGCATCACAGCACCTAAGAAATTGCTTGACTAGCTAGGTATCCTCAGTCAGTTCCCTGTGTCAAAAGGGAAGTTTATTGTGAAATTTCAAGTTTGCAGAGAAAACCCAAATCCCAGAAATGTAATAGTAAAGTCTGTAGGATGCCTATGCAGAGAATGACTGCACTGTTGGTGGCAACTAAAAATCTTTACTTACAGGGTGGATAAATACAGCCCCCAAGCAGAAACATACAACATGGGATCATATCCTATCATGGCTTAGACAGGTGTACTCTTCGCTGGGTAAAAAACTGGCTGGATGGCCGAGCCCAAAGGGTGGTGGTGAATGGGGTTAAATCCAGTTGGTGGCCAGTGACAAGCAGTGTTCCCCAGGGCTCAGTACTGGGGCCAGTTCTGTTTAATATCTTTATTAATGACCTGGACAAGAGGATTGAGCACACCCTCAGTGAGTTTGCAGATGACACCAAACTAGGTGGGAGTGTCGATCTGCTCAAAGGGAGGAGAGCTCTGCAGAGGGACCTGGGCAGGCTGGGTCGATGGGCTGAGGCCAATTGTATGAGGTTCAACAAGGCCGAGTGCTGGGTCCTGCAACACACAACCCCATGTAACGCTACAGGCTTGGGGAAGAGTGGCTGGAAATCTGCCTGGCAGAGAGGGACCTGGGGGTGTTGGTCGACAGCCGGCTGAATATGAGCCAGCAGTGTGCCCAGGTGGCCAAGAAGGCCAATGGCATCCTGGCTTGTATCAGGAATAGTGTGGCCAGCAGGAGCAGGGAAGTAATCGTGCCCTTGTACTCAGTGCTGGTGAGGCCACACCTTGAATACTGTGTTCAGATTTGGGCCCCTCAGTGCAGGAAAGATGTTGCATTGCTGGAGCATGTCCAGAGAAGGGCAACAAAGCTGGTGAGGGGTCTGTAGTACAAGTCTGATGAGGAGCGGCTGAGGGAACTGGTGTTGTTTAGCCTGGAGAAGAGGAGGCTGAGGGGAGACCTTATGCCCCTCTACAACTGCCTGGCAGGAGGGTGTAGCGAGGTGGGGGTTGGTCTCTTCTACCAGGTAATGGGTGATAGGACAAGAGGAAATGGCCTCAAGTTGTGCCAGGACAGGTTTAGACTGGACATTAGGAAAAAACTTTTCAATGAAAGGGTTGTCAAGCATTGGAATGGGCTGCTCAAGGAAGTGGTCGAGTCCCCATCCCTGGTGGTATTTAAAAGATGGGTAGACGAGGTGCTTAGGGCCATGGTTTAGTGGTGGGTTGGCAGGGTTAGGTTAACGGTTGGGCTTTATGATTTTAAAGGTCTTTTCCAACCTAAATGATTCTATGATTCTATAAACCATAACCAAGCTATATTGATAACAGTGATATCACCCAGCTGCGCTATCAATTAAAATTGTGTAAGATTTTGGGTACTGCAACCAGCCACTGTCAAAAAAAGACTAGAAATTGCACTTTGCTAAAGGTTGTGGTTTAGTGGAATTTGGGAAGTTTTGAAAGTACGGTAGCATAAAAAAATTCAGGTGCGAACCCCAAGGCAGATACGATCCCAGTTGCTTTCAGTATTTTATTGGCACGTTAGCAGAAAAAAATTCCAGGGACACAACACCAAACATGCGATGCATTCACAAAAAAACGACAAATACCCTACATTTCAACTCCTCACATTACCTGAAACTCCCCAATAGTTTGCAGAGAAGCAGCTTGGAAATCAAGCATCCGGCAGCAGAACGTGGATCGATTTGCTGGTGGATCAAAGAGATTCTGGGAAAGAGGCAGTTAGAAAGATCATCTCACGCTCACAGCTGAAAACCTCTGCATCACTCCATTATGTAATCCCCGTTTTATTTATCTCATAGATGTTGAAGTTTATAATTAAGACAAAGTCTTGGTGATTCAATAAGACTTGAAATGCATAAAATTAAAGATATTAATCCTAGAAGCACTCTTAGTTTATTGACATTAGCCTAGAACTAAGACTATTTACACATGTACAGCTATGTGTAAATTAGCTATGTATTAATTTTGGATGGATTATATCTGGGATTATATATGGGTTATATATTGGATGGGTTACATATGGGATAGATGGCACTAATAATGCTACTACCTTGGGGTACCAAATAAAACATTTTTCTCTCACAGTTATAGGATACTCCTCAAAACCTTATGAAACAAATGGAAGCCATGATCATTATATATTATGGCAAAACTATGGCAAAGCCACAGACAGTGGAACGGAGTGGGTATAGGATTAAACTGTAGTTGGCAAAGGATTTGGAAAGTGGGAAAAAATTGTCTTCTTTCCTAGTGGGAAGAAAATAGTGTAAAACTGTAGGCAGTTAAGAAGTACTGTGGCTTACAGCTGAAATCAGTCTCTCTTGAGCTTAAAATAATCTCACATTTGCATCTTTCACCAGTAATCACGAAGTCTGCATTCATTTAAAGACTCAGTAAGTAGAAAATAATGATGAACTTCTAAGAGCTCTCCTGCTATCAGAAGAATGCATAGGGAAAAAAACACCAAACAAACAACCAAAAAAACCCCCCAAAAACCCAACCCCAAACCAAAATAAAAAGGGCCATTTCCAAAAAAACCCAACCCCTGTATTGAAATAGCATCTTTTTTCTGTTTGTTTTTCAGCTATGAATTTCTGACCATGGGGGACTGGAACCTGTTGGGCAGCATCCTTGAAGAAGTGCACATCCACTCCACCATAGTTGGCAAAATCTGGCTCACGATCCTGTTCATATTCCGGATGCTGGTGCTGGGAGTGGCTGCCGAAGACGTCTGGGATGATGAGCAGTCCGAGTTCATCTGCAACACGGAGCAACCCGGCTGCAGCAACATCTGTTACGACAAAGCCTTCCCCATCTCTTTGATCAGATACTGGGTACTGCAGATCATCTTTGTCTCTTCTCCATCGCTAGTTTACATGGGCCATGCGCTCTACAGGTTGAGGGCTCTCGAGAAAGAGCGACAGAAGAGGAAAGCCCACCTGCGGGCTCAGCTGGAAGACCTGGAGCCCCTGCCCGAGGAACACAGGAGAGTGGAGAGGGAACTGCGTAAGCTGGAGGAGCAGAAGAAAGTGAATAAGGCACCCCTGAGGGGGTCCCTGCTGCGCACCTATGTCCTGCATATCCTGACCCGCTCGGTGGTCGAAGTGGGCTTTATGATAGGTCAGTATCTTTTATACGGGTTTCACATGTCCCCCCTTTACAAATGCACTCGGCCCCCTTGCCCTAACACGGTGGATTGTTTTGTGTCCCGACCCACAGAGAAGACCATCTTTATGGTTTTCATGAACAGCATCGCCGCCGTCTCCCTCTTCCTCAACATCCTGGAAATCGCCCACCTGGGCCTCAAGAAGATCCAGAAGAGCCT
>NW_009258727.1:242491-250408 GCF_000687185.1 Egretta garzetta
TGGCGCCGGGGGGGGAGCGGGCGAGCCACGGGTCAGGGGGGGGCTGGAGCAGGGCTTCCAACACGGCCCTAAAGCCTCGCGTGCCCCCGAGCAAGCCGAGCTCCGGCGCGCTTGGTCCCCTTCGACGGCGAAAGCGAAAACCTCACTGGGAAATTGTTGAGTCCTGAGGATCGCTAAGTCCCCGAATCTCAGCCTCTTGGCACTCACTACATCAGCCCAATCGACTTGACGAGGGCCGTCCCAGGGGAAACCTGTTCAGCGCCGGCCTGCCGGACCCTGTAAGAAAGAGAAGCCTTGAGCGCGTCGAGTTCGACGGCTCAACTTCTCTCAGCTTCAGGGGTTTTCTCCCAGGGACGACCACCGAGCTGAGTAACTGCTCCATGAATGAATCAAAAGATCTACCTATACAACACCAAATAATTGCAATGGCAGAGCCAGCGACTACAAAATTGCATTTTCAGCAGCTGTTTCTATTCTTTGGCCACACGCTCGCTTCCTTAGAGGCAGTGTTGGTAAGATGGAGTGCTTGCATTCAAGAACCAGCGAGGGTTTTTTTAAAGCAACTGGAATTCTGATTGCCCCGGATCATGGGATTTGTCCTCAGAGCAAAAAAAGCTCCTTTACAAATGCTTGCGGGAGCAAGCCCTTAAATACCTTTTTGCAGGGCATGTAATAAACAGAAGATTACTTCACAGAATACTCAAAGTTACAGAGTCTGTTCAACTTTTTTCTCACTCTTCCTAAAAAGCAAGACCTTTCCTAAATACAAAACAAACAAAACCAAACCAACCAAGCAAAAAACTTCAAATCCTTTGTGGTAAGAAGCAGCAGGCACTCTTACACATTGCTCATCAAAAAACGGTGGGTTCCAGTTTTCCTGGAGTTGTAGTCTCTACAATATATCGTCAGCATAAGCCGTATTAAATTGTCACTTAGATGCAATTTAACCACTTTTGACTTTGAGGTTTCTAATGCAGGGAGAGGGCCTAGAGTCCAATCTGTCGATCGGCTGCGTTCTGACACACAGATGAGAAGGCTCTTTAAAAAGGTGAAGTGCCAAAAGGTATTGAGCAAGACAGAGCTTCGGCAGCGCCCAGCTGAGAACTCACAGAAGTCGCCTGGCAGCTTCTTCTGCTTCACGACAACGACGCTATCTTTCAGGGGAGGCCTTGCAGAGAAATACAGTCAGTTTGCAAAGCAACGTCATTACTCTCAAAAGTATCGCTGTGCTGGCATGCTGCCTTTGGGGATCGTTATGTATGGGACCCGTACTGGCATTTTAAAATACAACTTACAGGGGTATGCTACCTGTTGCTTCCTGTTCACAGCACGTGATACTTTAAAGTAAAGGTGCTTTTACATGTGACTGAGTCCGTATTTCAGCAAAGGCACTTCACTGCTAGCATTGCTACGGCATTTTATGGATGCCAATTTCAATGCACAAATATGCTGGCGCATCGTGAAAATGTTGAATCTGGGTGTCAAAGCTCGTATATCCTTCTGGCCTGTATTTCCCAGTTCCTATAGCCACTGTTTAGTCTTGGTTGTCAAAGGCATTCAGCATTGATTCGATTTGTTTTAATCGGACTTCCAGGAGACAATCATCATGTATTAATGCTTAGATAAAAGAAAAATATGTATTATTAGATTTAACTGTGTGACAGGAGCATTCAAAAATTCGTGATCCTATCAGAAAAAAAAAGTACTTAAAAGGAATTTTGTTTAAAAATTCCAACTGAAGCACACAAAATCAGCCATGCCTGATCACCAGTGACTTGCAACAGTAATGCAGAGAAAGGAGAGACACTTTTTAACATAAAAATGAACATGCACAAACATTTTCTAAACAGCCAAAATACAGGCTATTCTAACCTGGATTAGTCTATACTAATCTAAGCTGGATAGCCAAATGGAGCAAACCCATGGTGGAACTGACACCGTTCTTTAATTTTCTTTGATAACTTTCCCAAGTTATCACCTTTACCTCCATACTGGCTTGAATGTTTTCTATTTCCCTTCGCCCATACCACTCTACCAGAATTTGTCTGTAGCATTCTTTGCATTAGCTCAGTGGGAGAGAAATGTCAACTCGATATTGAAAATATCACTTTCTATACCTCAACAACCATTCTAGCAACCTCCAGTCAAACACACACCCACGCTCTGTGCTAAGAGAGCAGGATAACTGCAGCTGCCCACAGCCACCATAGCTTTCTTAGCTGAAGAAAATCTGAGAGCTACACAAAATCAATCCATCTGGTACTGCAAGAGTCTGCAGACAAGTCAACTGCATCCCATGGGTCATGACATTGAAGAAACCTAACGGATCTACTAGTACATTTATGGGTGCTTGACTTTTAGCCACTGATGAGATTTTTTGAGCACTATTATCAATGCCCTTTCCACACCAAAACTGAATCTCTAACAGATAAATAATTATGATTAGGGACAACTAAATGTTGTAAAAGTTACCTACCATAATGTATTGCATCTTCTTGATCAAAACACAAAAGCTAGGTGGTAGGCAGCAGCTGGCCAGATCATGATCAAGTGATTCTTTCCAAGAAAGTACAAAACTGTGTCCCTCAAAGAGAACAGGAAATTATTCTTAGGACTTCCTCTTTGGAGGAAAGGTTACTTTGGACCCTTCAGAGAGAATGCATTCAATCTTTCACTGAAAACCCTCATGAAACAGCTCAATAGGATATTGAATACGAAATGAATGTTTGGCATGAGGATTCCACAACTTTTCAGACTTCAGTTCAATCCAGATGAGCTATATACATAAAAGAAGACATGCTCTTCCTGTTGGTAGGATTTGTGGAGACCGACCATGTTTGGCCACACGGCAAACTAACAAGGCTATTTAAAACTTCCTCGTCTGGAATCAGTGGAGGTGAAGAGACATTCCTTCATTTCATGCTGAACTGTGGCATAAAACCTTGAAAAAATATTTACACTCCAACTTCTCAGTTTTACACCCAAACCACTCACTCTTCATACTCTATTCAGTGTCTTGGTCATTGCATTGTCCAAGGTTATCCATTATTCAGACTGGGAAGCAAAAGGGGCAAAAATCTTTAAAAACTTACTAGGCTAGAAGGGTTCTCAAGAGACTGATCCATTGGGAAAAAAATACCTTTTCCTTTAGCCACTGCTGGTCAAACTTTACATGTATTAAGTTCTGAGGACAGACCATCAAAACTGGACCTTCATGGCATCAGGGAAAGCACAGGGCAAAGCACAGGAGGAGAGAGCCACTGCATGACATGAGGGTAATTTCCAACTGATTTCAGTCCACGTAAACACAATGGAGCATCACCGACTATACGGGTGAGCTGATCTCAACTCAATGGATACCTGGGATAAATAACGTTGGGAAACTCTACATTGACAGGGGGATTCAGCATCTGTGTACAGCTGAAAACATGCTATCTGCAAGCCTCCAAAACCTTGGGACTGAGGAACACAGTCAGCATACTTTGAAGTGACAGCGAACCGTTTGTTCACTGATAACTGCCTCCAAGCTAGTAATTTCCAAGGCTCACTTAGAGGGTACATCTTAAAGACTATATGCTATCTTATCTTCTAAGAGATATGGTGGGTACACACATAGTTCTGCCCTAAGTTTTGCATCTCTCGCCACATTTTAACTTTTATTTAAGGGGAGATACAGCTATGGAGCAAAGGGGCACCTTCTGCATGGTCCTGGGCTGCCAGCGTCCCTTAGGCAAGCTGACCTTAAATGGCTGCTTTTCACACGTAACTCAGTGAAAAGAGATGCACTGAATTTAGTATAACGACAGTCAGAAATGACAACTGGGATTTAGAGATGTACAAAGGCGTGTAGGAATTAGGCTGCTGTCAGTAGGATTGTGCAAATGCAGGACATTATGAGGAAAAAAGTATAATTTGCACCAGTGAGGCCCTTGACTGGTGCATGATACATTTTTAAGCCTGATAAAAATTAATAGGCTGATGCAGTCAAAGATCAGTATATACCTAGTACAGATACAATTTTTTCTGTCTTGAAAATAGGCAGGGCCAGAAATTGTATATGTTTTTATATACATATATATATATATATATACACACACACACATAATAGGCTGCTAGCTCTCGGAGCAGTGCACTAAGGGATATTGTCTCACAGCCTGATGTGTGCAAGGCTTTGTGAAGCCATTAGGACCACCAAATAACTCTCTTTTTCTCTCTGGGGAGATGAAAATAAAGAGACTGAACAATTAGGGAGGGAGAGAACTTTGCTTCCAAAGTCACCCTTTGCGACAATCAACCAGTCTTCTTCCTCGGCCATTTTCTACAAACCAAAGGAACAATTGGAGAATGTTGGAAAGCTCAGCTGAGCATGGCCACAGCCTGATATTGCATCTTCAGAGTGTCGCAGGGTCATCACAATTCAACAGCTGAACGCAAATGTTTCTACAAAAGCTGGAGACCGTGTGATGTTTCATTGCTGGCTGCGTTTGAAGTCTTTTGCTAGCTGTGTCTCTCCTCCCCTTTCTCAAGCAGAGGACCGCAGCTTCATGCTACCTGAGCATGTTCAGCATCAGTTCTTTTTGGCCTACCTCTAATAGCTTTCTGAAGAAGCTCAAGGTGTGGTCTAAAACCGATGCACTTTAAATTGGTTAACTGGGATTGGGAGTATTTACACTAGATTGGCAACTCTTCTCAAAAAGGCACCATCTTTCAGATGACTTTGTACTAAGGTATCACATTTGCACCTCAGGCCTAAACCTACATTGAGAGAACGACTCTGCTCGTCCTCTTGCTAGAATACCCAAGGATATACCAAGAAGAAGGGGACACTTGACATTATCTAACAAACAGTCGTGTTTTTTCATTGAACCAAGTTCCTGGAATCACAATACATAATTGGAAGTCATTTGAAGATTTATAATATTCTTAGCAATATTTTAGCTGAACTGCTCTCCTGGAAAACCAAAATTACGAGTTCAAGAGTTTCAGAAAGATTTAGGCATTTTAGGCACTCAACTTCAGATCCTTGTTTTTCAAGAAGTGCTGAGTTTTCCTCACCCTCACGTCCATTCCTTATTCTTTAGCCCACCCTCTCCGCCAGAGAGCCCTGTGCTTTCAGAGGGTCATTTCTTTAAGTCTATATTTTTTGCCACAAACTAATCAATGTATCTTTAAAAGCAAGGCCCTCTCCTCACAGTAAATGAGGGAGATAGATAAAGCTGATAATGAAGCAGCTGGTAAAGCTGATACTCTGAGCTCATAGAATCAGACTGAGATAGGGCTGCTGATTTTATTCATTTGCAGAAAAGAAAGTCTCTGGGGCTGAAATCCTGGCTCTGCCAAAGTTGGGGAAATTTTACAATTCACTGGGTCTGGTTTCCATCACTGCATTGCTTTTTTATTCCTTTTCTTTTTCTACTTCTCAATTCTCCATTCAGCTGTGAGCCTTTTACCCAGTGGGAAAATGCTCCGTAGTGAGCAGGATATGAAAGCGAGAGCTGCTATTCAGCCTGAATGCTTGCAGTCGTCTCCAGAACACGGCATGTTTACTCACTCTTTCAATAACACTTGAGGAATAAATATCCACTCATTTAACTAGCTGCTCACCTGCTCTTGCTCCTGGGGCTGGGAACAGTTTGATAAGACTGAATGTACATTGAAATAACAAACCTAATAACTGTGGAGGAATTATTTAGGCAGCTGAGATCCACCAGGAAAATCTAAAGGTGGGGTAAGGGACTGGTAAAATCCTGTGTTCCTCTAGGATGTTTGAGAATCCTTCAAGGTATTCACACTTACACCTGGTTTTGTACAGTTTTTCTATGCAAACATATCTTAAAAAAAAAAAAAATTAAATTCCACAGTAGTTGTAGTTTATTCTGTCCTGGAGCACTCAGGAGAAGCTCATGGTGATGACAGCCAGTGTATCAATTATCCTGCAAAAGCAACTTGGTCACCCAAAGGTAAACATTCACCAGTTGCACAAACACAGATAAACTTTGGGGGTCAGCAGCAGTTGACAGCTAATGAACCCCTCTGAGGATTTGTGCAGCAACAAACACGCAACCTGGATTTTTAGAAAGTGGAACTCGCCTAATTGAGTCCATCTTTGTATAGTTTTAAAGCAATCAAAAATATACAAAACCCCTTAACACATAAAACAAGGCCTCTAGGGTGAGTCCATTGATTTCAAGGACGTTACCTCAGGGATTAATGTGTTTATTTTGGTTTAAAAGCAAGATGTTCCTCCTTTCCCCACCCTCCCCTTAACACTGCACAAAGCCCTGCAAGGTAAGTATGTTGTCAGCTAAACACCAGATTCCCACCTTCCCAGCTATGTATGTGTTGGAACCTGGAATAATTACTGTGATAACATTTCTTTTTCTCCTTTAAGGCAATTCAGCTTCATCCTTTCTTTCTCTTGTTATCTTTCAGAGCATGCTCCTAGAACTATCATCTATCATGAAAAAGTAATGACATTCCGAGGAGAAGAAATAAACTAAGGGATTGAGCACAGAGAGATAAAGAGCAGAAAGATAAAAAGCAGAGTATCTGTTGCTATGCTCCCTTCTCCCACTGCTATAATGCTAAATTCATGCTTTAAGAAAGCAAATACTTGTTTTGTTCCTCCATTTTACACCGATCCCGATGGTACCCTACTCTGATTGCTGGAATTAACGGGTAGTTTGCTCCACAACTCAAGATTTTTCTCACGTGGACTGAGATGGATCCGGTCAGTGTGTGCTGCCACTGCAGAAATCGCCCTGTGTCTTTGGGAGAACATTTTGGGATGTACAAGTTGTTGTGCATGCTAGTAGTGTTCATATCAGAAACCAGCCTGATGCATAGACCTTCAAGGTAGTGGAAGGCCGAAGACACCTACAAGAAAGGCTTAGTTTGATTTGAAAGTAACTTGGAAGGCTATGTGGCCTCTATCTCCCCAGGCTTCAGCAGCCAATGAATAAAAGATGGAAGCAACACACAAAGAATCTGAAAGGACAGAGAATTTAACAGAGAGAAAAACCCAGCTGAAGAATATGCTGCTGCTCATCTGCCTGTGCTAATGCAGTCCTCAAGCTCTGATAAGAGACTTGCCATGCTAATGTAGCCTCCTTGTACTTTTGGCTTCAATTTCAAAACTAAGTAAAAGCGGACAATTTATTTTAAGTGCAAAACATCTATGCTTTTCTTCAGTTTGCTGTTCAAGAAGATCTGCAAGGTATCACCTCAGGGTCATGAAAATCTTACTCCCTTCACTGTCTCATTACTTCATATAGAGGAATTGGAGGACAAGCAAAGCCCAAAAGAGCTCTTTTTCAGTTTGCTAGGACAGACTTGCTCTGGAGGGTTGGATTTCTGGATTGTACGTGGCCCAAGAAAGCAGTCCTTCCACTTGTGTATCTGGAAAATAAAGCACCTTCCTCTGACTGGCCCTGACCCTGTTTCTGGCCACGTGCTTTTGGCTGCTTTTGTCAAGCTTATCATAGCTCGCATTTGCTATCGCCTCAACGGCAAGCGCTGCTTGGAACAAGCTCGTTTGCTATGCCAGTTTCCCTAAGCATAGAAATCATCTATGATTTGACAACTCTAAGGCAAGGCTAGGAGAAAGCAGGACAGCAGGGAAAAAAAAAACCAAAAGAGTCAAGCATAAAGATTGCTTGAGCTGACAGTGGTTTTGCTCTGGTGCATGTGATTTACATTCATATTTGGTCTCACTACAAACTCATGACAGTTTGCCTGTGCATTGGTTTAGTATTTTAAGGCAAAAAAAGGAAGTACTTAAGATGGTGGCCATTAAGTGCCAGCAACAACTCATCAGGAGTGGAGAAACAGCTTTGCTAAAGTACATGCTCTACTGCCAGGCTATGTGTAGATGGTGGTGGATGCTACATCTTCTGACAGATTTGAGGGGGTGGGAAG
>NW_009258727.1:250470-252642 GCF_000687185.1 Egretta garzetta
TAGACTTTCTTCCATGAGAATTTTATGACTAAAAATCGCAGGCAACTTTCACTGCTGCAGATGGAGGACGACGCAGTTTGCATCCTAAGGATGGTGGCCCAGGGCATGTGATCTAGGGTTTCCTGTCTACCGATAAAAAAGCACGGGGACCATCCTCTAGCAGCTTGCCCTCCTCCCTGTTTGCCCCAGCAGCATCCCAGCAAGTGTGGGGCCCAGGGTAGGACAACCAGTCATGCCAACCCCCTTGCCCAGGTCTCCTCCTGCCATGCTGTTGAGCAGGCTCTCAGGATGCATCCAACCCAAGGAGAGAGGTGGCTGCCAGGCATCTGGGAGTCCCAGAGAGCAAACGCCCCCTCTTAGACCCTGTGCCCTGCTAGTGGTAGTAGCACCGAAGGCCGTTCTAATTTCGTCTTTCTGGATCTTCTGCAGTGTAAGGGATGCTAACCATCCATGGCACAAGTTCTTCCTTCAGAAAGGAACGCTACTGTATTTGGGTTACACACAGAGATTTCCAGCTATATTTTATTTCCACAGAAACATCTCTCAGTTTCGCTCAGGCTTGCTGTTAAGGGGAAACAAACCCCAACCTCTCCCCTTGCCTCCCGTACACTGACACTTTAGAAGACCAAAACAAAGACTTAGCAGAATTGCCTTAAGTCAAGCACTAGGCTATAGATACAGCTTATTTGATCTTCCAAAACAACTTATTTCATCTTTGCAATGAAATACCCTCGGCTGTTCCTGCAGCAGATCAAAGATAAGTGGATCCCTGGATGAAAGACGACTAGCGAATTAGCAATGAGACCACGTGAGTTGGAGGTCTCTTTATCAGTCCAGAGATTCACCGGGCAGTATCAACCACATCCAACCTCCCCTCCCGAACCTCGCCTGCAACCCGCGCGTTAACCGAGCACTGCAACATCAGTTTCATAGTCAAGATGAGTCGATTTACAATACATAATGATATGTCTTTATTTCATCAACAGAAATGGTGTCTAGACAAAATTCAGTTAACACTAGCAATTCAAATGAATGAAAAGGGTCGGGTGTTTTTTTTCATTTTTGTTTTTTGCACAATACTGTATTTACAATGAGTAAATGACGTTTTAAATTCATTAGTTCATAGCAACGCTTTCTTCCAAAAAGGTAAAAATCCTTAGTAACAGAGAGTAAGCATCAACAGCCACCTCATTTATTTATACAATAAAAATCACAAGAAACCACAGTCACCTAGAAAAAAAATAAAGACAAGCTTAAGAACTAGTACAATAAAATGATGCATTGAATTAAGTTACATTAATCGCATAGAATTTGTGTAAAAAGTATGTAGAAAAAACACCTGATGTAACCTGTTACAGTCATTGACCAGTTATGAGAGGTACAGAGGGTTATACAGGTAGATATGTGTGAAAACTGTCCATACTGTTTGACCTGGGGAGGAAGAGAAGAGGGGTTGCACCCCCTTGCATACACTGATAAAACCCTGTTTTGAATATGGCCTCTGAAGTTTGTAAGGCATATATAAGAGGTGCACTTGTAACCAACTGGTTCTGGAACAAACTCTTAGGGCATCCCCACCCTTGAAATCAAAGGTGATGCTTGGAACTACGAGTAAACAACCACGCATCGACTGTCGCCAAAGTGTTTAGTATCATTCCTGCCGGTCTGAGGGATCCAGATAGCTTCAGGCAGAGCGAACGTAGTAGTGAGAACAGGACTGAAACCACGCGCGTTTCTCTCGGGTACATCACGAACGCGGGGTGATGCGGCCTGGGCGGGGGGATCCCAGCCACAGCCCCCGGAGTGTGGTAGCTTGCCCCCTCCTCCGCCCACCTCCCAGAGGGTGGGCTCCTCCGGCTGCAGGCACCAGCCCAGACGGCGCTTGCAAGCCCCCGCTCGGCTCCCTCCAAAACGGAGGGGTCGTTTGGGTTCGTAGCCTGGGACCGTCTCTGCTTCTAAGCGATCAATGAAATCAAACACTGCCAGTTGCCATTTCTATTTTAGGATGCTAGTTTCTTTCCGCATGCCCTTAATTAGCCAAAAGGGACAACAGTGGCACTGCGTGAACCACGCGGTGACTTTCACCTACGGAAAGGGCTCTGCCCACAGTCACTGAAACTCGTACGAGAGTGGGAACCATCTGACTGGCCTTTTAGCAGTCGTTTGGTTGGG
>NW_009258727.1:252652-262596 GCF_000687185.1 Egretta garzetta
GAGTGTTTTTTTAGCCTCCCTGCCTGCCAAAAAAGCGATTTTATTTGCAAAAATGGCAACGTTCTCTGTGTAAAAATCCCTATCAGTATTTGACTTCGAGATAAATAATACCTATCTTGGTGGAGTGTAGGAAAATACTGTACACTTAGCCTTTGCAAGTAATGCCATTAAAATTTTGAGCATAAAGGGAATAATTATTCTACAGACCACCAACAATAGATCTTTTAAATATACACACAGTATTGGAACATATGCATATACACATATATTGTATTCTACAGCATCAAACCTGATGCCTGAGTCATGAAATACTCCAGGGAGTATTATAAATATACATATATGTATTATAAACAGGAAAATACACAAGCACACACTCTGACTAGAATTATAGATGTATGTATACATACATACACATATTATATATATGGATGTAAAATTAACTTGGACTGTGTTGGCAGAGACAAAACTGAAACGAAGTCAAAATCTGTTGAGAAAATTTCTAGCAGGAAAGCGAGCGTGAGTTCTTTACGTTAAGAGTTTTAGCTTCACCTCACTTCCCGTAAAAATAAACCGCTCCATACTTAGCAGATCCCCTCCTTATGCAAGGCCATCAGCTCCGCGGCTCAGACTGAGCTAAACCTGCTCTAGGCAGCCCTAAAATAGAGACTTTTAAAATGCTGGAGCCACGGGCTACAACATTCGCCCAGAGGCTCCTCTCAGATCAGAAAGAAAAGGTGAAAGCAGCGCTCCTCGTTGCAATGGCCAAGGACATGAAGTGGAGCAAAATGTGAGCTGGTGGAAACCTGGCAAACGTCCACTTTGTCTCACTGCAAAATTCACTACACGTCTTCTGTTCGGCAAAGCCACCCCCCTCCCTCTCTTCACCACCACAGCAGTGGATTACAAGACACAAGTGAGGGTGTGGTGTTGATTCTGGAATTGCAAGGCTTCACCCGGCTTTCTCCTAGTGGATCAGATTTCATTTTGTTACAGGATTATAGTGATTCCAGCATGCAGATTTGTTTTATTTATTAGGCAATCATCAAGTTGCATATTAAAAAATCTAACTATATATCTAGGCATTTTAACTTCTATTTAAGCGCTCTTTAGAATGCGGCCTTGACCAAGTGTTGGACTCCAGATTAACGACCACCCTATCAGCACTAACCACTTCTCTGGCAGCAGTTAATCCATTTAGCAAAGTTAAGTATCTAGTTCCCACTCTCCTTTTTAAAGAGAAGTAGCAGTTAGCATACTAATCACTGTGGCTTGCCTTTGCAGCACATTTTACTTCCTTGGGAAAAAAAAAAATAATACAAGGATTAGATCCAAAAATATAGTGCATCTTAAAAGCAGCATATACCCTTAGAAAGACATTTAATAAATTACTCGTACAATATATAAAATAATAGTTTTATCCTGCAGCATCAAACTCTGACGCCTGAGTCATCACGGTAGGAAGTCTGTGATATAAATACTGGGATCTCCTGATAACACAGCCAACATTTTTGCCTTTGTTTTGCTCGTTTTCTGTTTTCTTTTCTCTCTCTCTCTTTTTTTTTTTTTCCTTTTTCTTGTCACTACCTTTTTGTTCCAGAATCAGCTTGCAATGAGCTTTAATTGTGTTCAAGGCACCCCCAGAGAACGCAGAGAAACAAACACATTATATAGTGTAGTACTCACCTGAAATGGGGTCCCACCACGCCATTCCCAGGCAACGCCTGACAGGACCGATGCTGCACGTACCCTCTTTGACAAAAGCAAAGAGATTCTTACTGAAGATCATGGCAACCACTTGTCAAACTCTTAAAATTCACAAATAGTGCAGTCAGTTGGTTTTTTTTTTTCCCTTTCCAGTGGTATTTTTGTGGTCAGTTGTTTTGACCTCATGAGACAAGAATGGTTGGGTATGTCAACTGGTGTCCAGGTCTGAAACTAATTCTCCCAATGTCTTCCTTTAACATTAGCCCAGTAACCACTTTGGAGAGCTGCGTGGTTCGGAATAGCTAAAAAACCTCAAAACAAAATAGAAACAAAAAACAGCCACCACCACCACCACCACCAAAAAAACCCCACTGAAAAACCATGATACATGTAAATATAGGAAGCAATGACACAAAACCAGCCACTTCTAATGGGAAAGAATGAAATCAAACATCCAGAAAAGCTCGCGGGGGAGGGGAAGAGGGAGAGACGAGAGAAAGGTTGAGGAAGAGACACCTGTTTGAGCAGTGGTTTTAAATATCAGTTCCCAAGGTAGAGGAAATCAAGAGACCCAGCACCAGTATGAAGCCAGGTCAAACCTAAGAGCTGCAGCGCAATGGGTTGTGTGGGTGGGTTTTTTTAAACCGTTGGAATGAGGTCAAGAGTACCAGTTGCACATGAGTTGTTAGTAGAGTAAATCTTCATGTCAGGAAGCAAGTTAAAACTTGGTTTTTATACTCATAAAACATTCTATCTATTCATATATATAGGAGGTCACTTAAAAATAAAAAAGGCAACAGAAAAACATCTTTAAAATACTGTGTCAGTTGACCCTTCCCTCCCGCCTCTTTACGTTAAGAGTTTTAGCTTCACCTCACTTCCCGTAAAAATAAACCGCTCCATACTTAGCAGATCCCCTCCTTATGCAAGGCCATCAGCTCCGCGGCTCAGACTGAGCTAAACCTGCTCTAGGCAGCCCTAAAATAGAGACTTTTAAAATGCTGGAGCCACGGGCTACAACATTCGCCCAGAGGCTCCTCTCAGATCAGAAAGAAAAGGTGAAAGCAGTGCTCCTCGTTGCAATGGCCAAGGACATGAAGTGGAGCAAAATGTGAGCTGGTGGAAACCTGGCAAACGTCCACTTTGTCTCACTGCAAAATTCACTACACGTCTTCTGTTCGGCAAAGCCCCCCCCCTCCCTCTCTTCACCACCACAGCAGTGGATTACAAGACACAAGTGAGGGTGTGGTGTTGATTCTGGAATTGCAAGGCTTCACCCGGCTTTCTCCTAGTGGATCAGATTTCATTTTGTTACAGGATTATAGTGATTCCAGCATGCAGATTTGTTTTATTTATTAGGCAATCATCAAGTTGCATATTAAAAAATCTAACTATATATCTAGGCATTTTAACTTCTATTTAAGCGCTCTTTAGAATGCGGCCTTGACCAAGTGTTGGACTCCAGATTAACGACCACCCTATCAGCACTAACCACTTCTCTGGCAGCAGTTAATCCATTTAGCAAAGTTAAGGATCTAGTTCCCACTCTCCTTTTTAAAGAGAAGTAGCAGTTAGCATACTAATCACTGTGGCTTGCCTTTGCAGCACATTTTACTTCCTTGGGAAAAAAAAAAATAATACAAGGATTAGATCCAAAAATATAGTGCATCTTAAAAGCAGCATATACCCTTAGAAAGACATTTAATAAATTACTCGTACAATATATAAAATAATAGTTTTATCCTGCAGCATCAAACTCTGACGCCTGAGTCATCACGGTAGGAAGTCTGTGATATAAATACTGGGATCTCCTGATAACACAGCCAACGTTTTTGCCTTTGTTTTGCTCGTTTTCTGTTTTCTTTTCTCTCTCTCTCTTTTTTTTTTTTTCCTTTTTCTTGTCACTACCTTTTTGTTCCAGAATCAGCTTGCAATGAGCTTTAATTGTGTTCAAGGCACCCCCAGAGAACGCAGAGAAACAAACACATTATATAGTGTAGTACTCACCTGACAAAGCATAACAAGCCTAAATGAAATGAGGTTTCCTGGCGATACAAGTATAGCAATGGCAAAGGAAAAGGAGGACTAGGTACAGACTGGACAAAGCTTCAAGGACTCGCACGCCCACGAGAGCGGTGCAGTGCCCAGCCGGGAGATGGGGTCTCACCACGCCATTCCCAGGCAACGCCTGACAGGACCGATGCTGCACGTACCCTCTTTGACAAAAGCAAAGAGATTCTTACTGAAGATCATGGCAACCACTTGTCAAACTCTTAAAATTCACAAATAGTGCAGTCAGTTGGTTTTTTTTTTTCCCTTTCCAGTGGTATTTTTGTGGTCAGTTGTTTTGACCTCATGAGACAAGAATGGTTGGGTATGTCAACTGGTGTCCAGGTCTGAAACTAATTCTCCCAATGTCTTCCTTTAACATTAGCCCAGTAACCACTTTGGAGAGCTGCGTGGTTCGGAATAGCTAAAAAACCTCAAAACAAAATAGAAACAAAAAACAGCCACCACCACCACCACCACCAAAAAAACCCCACTGAAAAACCATGATACATGTAAATATAGGAAGCAATGACACAAAACCAGCCACTTCTAATGGGAAAGAATGAAATCAAACATCCAGAAAAGCTCGCGGGGGAGGGGAAGAGGGAGAGACGAGAGAAAGGTTGAGGAAGAGACACCTGTTTGAGCAGTGGTTTTAAATATCAGTTCCCAAGGTAGAGGAAATCAAGAGACCCAGCACCAGTATGAAGCCAGGTCAAACCTAAGAGCTGCAGCGCAATGGGTTGTGTGGGTGGGTTTTTTTAAACCGTTGGAATGAGGTCAAGAGTACCAGTTGCACATGAGTTGTTAGTAGAGTAAATCTTCATGTCAGGAAGCAAGTTAAAACTTGGTTTTTATACTCATAAAACATTCTATCTATTCATATATATAGGAGGTCACTTAAAAATAAAAAAGGCAACAGAAAAACATCTTTAAAATGCTGTGTCTAGTTTTAAATTCTAGCTTTCACCATGGTCTCATAGAAACAAAACTTCTCTGCGAAGCACAGAACTGCTTTGCAACGTCAACAAATTCAAAGGAAAATCAACACCCCCCGCCCCGCTCCGCCAAAGAGCTTCTCAGTCAGTTACCTGCAAAAGATGGCTGGGAGGGGGTTCAGATATTTTTAGGTTAAGCTCTTTTAAAAAGAAAGGACGACTCCTCCCCCTTTTTCAACCGTGTGAACTAGGAGTTTATGGCATTTGTATATTTTTGACCATTTAAAGGTAAGGATTTTGTACAGTAATGATTAATACTTAAACATAAATATTCTCCTACATTATATACTAGTTTTCTTTGTACATGCGGGAGGAAAAAAGTATGTTCAACAAACATGGCACATGCTATATGCATTTCCTCCTCGGTAGCTTGGCTACAATAGTTTGGGTGAAGAGGATAAAAGCAAGACTTTGTGGCGAGTGGGCGACGGTCCATGAGCACAGTCTGAAGGTGGAAGAGGTGGAGAGAGGGAGCTGATTCCTCCTCCAGGGTCAAGATGCCGATCTACTGGGTGCCTCAAAAAACCACCAGCGCACACCTCTAGTGTAAACGTTAGCGCAGAAGACCACATTATCACTTAGTGCTTCTGAGAAGCTGCTTCCCCACACTTCTTTTTTTTTTTTCTTAAATAGGTGTGAACAGCTGGTCATTTTTTTTCAGCGAGAACAAACAATATCAGCCAGTAAAAGCACATGACAGTTGTCGTCGATAAAGCCACGCAACCTGGCACATGTAGGGCAAAGAACCACAAAATAAAAACTCAGTACACTTAGAATAATAATAATAATTATTAAAAAAGCATTAGGAGGATGTTTTTCTGTCTACACTGTACATACAGATGTTATGCTTGGAAAGCTGCTGTCTCACACAGTCATAACATGAGTCAACATTGCTTGAGATACAAATCCAATACAGTTACAACTAAGCCAATTCACTGAGTAGTCTCCTTCGAGACAGCGCTCTTTTAGCTGCGGTTTGTGCTGAGGGCAATGCTGCAGGACGAGAGGATCCTGGAACACAAGAATTTCATGGGTAAGCGACCGAATCGGGTGTTGGCAGACGGATGTTTTGCTCTTAGAGGATACAGTGCTAACTTGACTTCTGTAAGGAAAGCAAAGTCAACAACTAGGGGTCTGATCCTGCAACTCCGCCTACCCAGGCAGGATCAGTGACTTCACCAGACCCACCTCTGCAGCTCGGGTCTGGTGAGGAAAACGGGTAACGTCTGAGGACAGCTGAGGTGAGGCTCTGGGGACTAGCCGGAGCAGCAGTTGCTTCCATGAGTAAAGGATGCAGAGCGGGGCTGGAGAACAAGCCCCCCCCAAGTGTATTGAGGCGATCTCCGTTTGCTTTACTTCGTGGAACGTATGATGAACTGATCCAGTTGTCAAATACTTTTTTCTCTAAAGAGTGAAATATACTTTCCCCTACAAGAATCCAAAAGCATCATTAACAGCACTTAAACTTGGTTTGTGAAACAGAAAGAAGTCTGAATATAAAAATAATTCAAGCAGATTCTCTTTACAAATTGTATAGTGAATTCAGTATTTGGCAAGACCGTTTTTACTACATAATGAGCTCCTGAGTGTTTGTCTATTAGCTAAAACTTTTCTATTTTCTTTAAGCCATAAAGCAAAGAAAACCATATACTCAAGTTATACTGAAGTCACGACTTCATTTATGAAAAGAGGTTTGACCAGAAACTCAGTGCAAGTGGCAAAGTTGACCATTACTGTACAGTATCTGCAAGAAAATAAAATAACTCCACATTGCTCAAGTGGCACGAAATGGCTGTGCCAAAAAAATTGTCTATAATAAAATCTCAAATAAGTTTCCAACATTAAAATTTTATAAATAAGTACAAATCGAATGATATTGCTGAACTGTGAACCGAGAAAAAAAAAATTATCATGTAACAAGTTACCAAACTAGTTCTAGCATCGAAGACAAAAAGGAATGTTGGAACTTGTTCATACAATAGAAATGAAAGCTTCCAGTTTGTAGGATGAGAAAAATTGAGGCATGCAGGGACTTTTGCATATGGATATATATATTTTATATATATTATATATAATATGTACAGTTTAGCTATAAAACTTTGATGTGTAAAGAAGCTGTCTTCAATGAAAAATTGAACATTCAGAGGAAATTCCTGAGTTAGGGTTTTGTGACATGGGCCACTGAGAAAAAAGCTGCGGTTGGGTCCTCAGAGGTGTTATGTCCATCCCTGTTAAGATTGAAATCAACATACAAAAACAGACAGTGTTGCCACTGCTTCGTTCCCTGCCTGAGCAAGGGATAGCACCATTGTGAAGAGAACTCCTGCTTGTAGAGAGGAGGGAATACTTAAAAACAGTATTGCTGCTAAGACCACTGTAGTGTGCACCAAATACGTTCTTCTAGACAACAAATGAACACTGCCACTAGCTGACTGAAGAACACCTGACCAGGTGTAACGTTAAGGTTACAAGTCACTAGGTGTAATCTTTCCTAGGTTGTTCATCTGTTGTACATTTATCAGTCATTTCCTGACAGAAGTCTACCGTGACCGTTTGGCTGCTCTGCTCTGGCGGAAGCTCTCTCTCGGGGTAAGTACCTGTGTCGGCTCCATCCAACCCCCCGCCGGCTGAACAATTTTCCGAGATGTTGTTGGGCAGCCAGGGCGCTCCCAGTTGCACCGAGCCTTGCTCCGAGCAGCACTGCATGCTTTCCCCGACGCACTGGGAGGTCACCAGGCTCTGCTCCACGCCAGCTGGGGAGGGGCTGATGGTGGTGGCTGGCTGTAGATCTATGGGTCTGAGAACGGGGCAGTATCGGTGGAGAGCTTGGATCTGTTCCGGGCTCTGCATGTCTCTACACACTTCTTGGGAAAGACAGGAGAAGTTGTCTAACAATTCTCCCATGCTTGCTTTCAGCTGGTTCCTTTCTGAGAGCAATTTCTCTTTCTCACACACCTGAAAAAGAAAGAAGGCATCTTAGGTTGAGGAAGGGTCATCTGCTGGCTGCACACCCCGGGCACATACGCAACGGTCTCCAAGAACACCACCAACACGTCACAGTTATTTTTATACGGGCAGAGGAAAAGTCACAAAGACATCAAGTATTTGACCACCATGAAGTCTGCGTGGACTGCAGTTTGGGAAACTTCTAGAGGAAAACATTTGAGTTGGAAGAGGACAGAGTCACAAGTTATTCCCAAGAGACTGTTAGTTCCCTTTATAGACTAAGGCTGCTTGGTGGATGACACAAAAAACTTCAAAAGAAACATTTTGATGGAGAAAAGCCATTACCCATCTAAACAGCAAGAAAACAGGGTTTAGCTCCTGAAGTGAGGATACCTTGTTGGTTGGCCAGGCTGGGTGCACCTGCTTTGGCCCAAGTGCCAGTTAAACCCCTGCTACCACTGAGAGGTGTGCTATTCCAAGAAGAGGATCCGAGTGTGTGCTCTGTGGCCTGCACCATGGCTTGTTTTCTTATGTCCTGGTGCTTAATGGTTTGTGTTTTTATGAAGAAGTAAGCAAAACCCCTGAAGGTTGGTGGGCTTCTTAACACCCAGTACAAGCAGCTCAAATGTAATTTCCCCTTTGTTCTGCTCAGGCTCTGCCTCCTGTGCTCCCAAATGTCCTCCCCTACCAACATCTAGCTCAAGCATTTTCGGAGCTTCACCATGTCAGTGGGCTGCTATGGTGGGGAGGGGGCCAGGTGAGAGGCAGGATGGTACTGGTGAGGAGGAAGAGCATGAGAGTCTGGCGGGATTGTCTTTTTCATGCAGGATTCAAAAACTGGGAAAAGGAGCTCAGGTTGTTCTGCATCCAACAAAGCACCGGTAAGGCTAGCGCAGGGTGCTTTGCGACGTGCTATGGTGGGAGTCATCTCCAGCTCAGACCTCGCGTGGCAGGCAAGCCACCCATGGGGTAAGCGCTGCCCTCCCTGTGCTCAGGAAGCAGGCTGGGGGGTTAGGCACAGAGCCAGACCCAGCTCAGGGTTACACCTCTAAAAAAAGGTCTTGACTGATTGGGATGGTCCTGCTGCAACACTTTCTGTCCCAGGAAGGTAGGCATACAGCTCGAGGGAGTAGATGAGATTTTGTAGAGTACCAGAGCTATTTCCAGAGCTGAGCTGGCCCTGAAAGCAGCGCAGCCATGTACCTCACCTAGTAACACTGCCAAACCCAAGCTGCCTCGGCATCTGAGGTGTGAAAACTTCACAACTCAGATAATCCAACTATGGGTGGTTGTTGACAGCTGATAGCACTGCCCTGCGTATGAAGCCCGCACTGGAAGCATACAGCTGGGTGAATGAGAAAGAGAGTAGTGCACATGAAAAGAACCAACTGCTAAAATATTGATAAATCTATCAAGAAAGCATAAAAATAATAAAAAAAATAAAGACTCTCAAGTACATCTTGAGATAATGAATTATGGAAGAGAATATGCTGTGAGTTTGCAGGGAAAAAAGGGAATGTGAGTGGGTAGACGAATGAGTGAGGGAAAGCAGGCAAAAAAAAATATTACCTATCAAACTCAGAGGATACGACCATTTCACTGTGTCTGCTGTGAAGCCATCTGTGCCAAGAAGATGGGTGACTTAACAGGAAGTAAGCGCGGGGAGGGAAAGGGGTTGTTCACAAAAAAGACCCAGCGGAGTGAAAAACCCTTAAACCCTAGAACCATTACATAATTCAGGAGACTGGAAATTACTGGTCACAAAGTGGACAGAAGATGACATAGGAATTTCCAGTGCTTATGTATCGTGTGAAGTCAACTGGAGTTTCACTGCTGGTTCTTCTAAGAGTAAAAGTACGATCTTGAAGCAGACTACCTACTTGGACAGCATGCTTATGGGAAGAAGGCAGGAGTGCTTGAGAGGCAAAGTTAAAGTTGCATGAGCTTAATTTTAGAATCATAGAATCGTAGAATGTTTTGCGTTGGAAGGGACCTTTAGAGGTCATCTAGTCCAACCCCCAACCCTGCAGCTTTATACCCTTGCGCATCTTGTGACTATCTTTTTTACAAATGCCTTTTTTTCAGAACAATTCACCAGATCCCACAGAATCACAGAATTGTTTAGGTTGGAAAAGACCTTTAAGATCACCAAGACCAACTGTTAACCTGGCACTGCCAAGTCCACCACGAAACCATGGTTAGAATCATAGAATCATAGAATGTTTTGGGTTGGAAGGGACCACTAGT